>NW_020537324.1:1177238-1196724 GCF_003426905.1 Ctenocephalides felis | reverse complement strand
AAAAGTAAGCTGAGTATTTCGAACATTTAGATTAAGGGCGTACCAAAAAAAAACTGAATTCAACATATTCATGTAAGTGTGCTCCTCGAAACTTGAATATTTTAAAAAAATAGACCGTATATTTGTCAATAAAAGGTATTCATATCAAAAATTGATAAGTGTCAAAGATGTATACATTTTTTTGCTAAAGTTTATCCCCAGTTCCAAATATTTACCTCTCCCAGCCCAAATTCATTTAGCACCTGCTCACTAATTTCCAGCACGTCACTGGCCTAGGCCAGTATCTATCTCCCATCGGATAATAATGATGGTCCAACATAGTTATTCTTTACATCAGAGATCCGACACACAGCCGGCAGAAAAAATCATCATTTGGTGGGGGGCCACAACGCTAATGATTGTGCCAAGGTCATCATTTGCAAATACATAGCCATACACATATAGATAATACGAACACAAGTATACCTCTAAAAACACCTTCATACCGGATCGGCAAAAATTATACACATATGCTATGAATTGCAAATACACGTATGCCGGCAATGAAAACATATGCGAGCAGTCGGTTCTTATGGCCGTGTTGGTAAAAAACTAGAAAAGATAGTTTGTATAGCAACATCTGCTCGAATCGGTTTGAAGGACTTGAATGTTGATAGAACATCCAAAAATTAATGGAAGTAATCGTTTATGCAGATTGTGTTCATTCTAAAAATCGTTGTAAGGGATAAGCAATTATACTTATAAATTGGATTCATTATAGACAATTATGAAGATTTTTCTACCATAAACTATATCCAGTGTCTATGCCATAAATGACTAAGTACTTCAGAATTGTCCCCATCAAGTAAAATATATGGAAACCAAGTAGCTGATGACGGGAAAACATGGAAGTGCCAGTACCATGAACACAAAACTGTTTTGTGTTTGTCCTAATAGTAATACACATTTTTCCCGTATCGTAGAAAATTTTCGTTAGATTCATATGACTCTAACTAAAATTTTCTATGATATAGGAAAAATGTGTATCTCAATTAGGTTTCATCAATATTAATTTTAATTTAATATTGAAGGTTGGCCAACAACTTTTGCTATGACATTTCAAGATCTGACAATTAGCATATTATAATCAATTTAAATTACATTTAATATTTGGTCTTCCTGGACATTGTTGCATCAAATTAAAGTACTTGATCAATATTAGACAAATCCTAGTACTGAAGAGCTACTAAATAAAGAGAAAAATTATCCGGGGTTATAGTTTAATAAAAGCTGTGTAGAGGAGTTTTAGCAGAAAAGCTCATAAAAATATTAAGTTCTCATTAGTCTTTAAAAATTAGGAACAAAAATTGGTCAAATGACTGATTGATCATTATACTGGCACTTCCATGTTTTTCCGTCACCAGCTACCTGTTTTCCATATATTATTTGATGTCCTCAAATGATGAAAAAAGCTCAACCCTCGCAACGAGATATGTAAAAAAATGAAAGTTAATAAATTCGCCGTAAATTTTATTATCATTTTCAATTCCAATCATAATTCTTAATATAAACATATGAATATATAATGATATTCAAAAACGCTAATGGATTCAATACACTTCCACGTTAGTAATTATTTATAAAACTAGACAAACAATTAAATCATCTCAAAGCATATTCGCAGTTCCCATACAGGTGGGAACATAATGAATTGCATAATTATCAATCATTTCATAAACACAACTAATACAGGGGATCTGTATTGATTGATGACTTTAATAAGTGTAGGATATTACACGACGAGTCTAAGGAACGGGGTAATTGATTATTCATGCATCGTTAACTAAGTTTTTGTATGCAAATTCAACGCTAAGCTAAAATAATTATATATTATTAATGTATCGGCATATCGTGACGCTTCTTAGAATTACCACTTTATTATAATTGATGTATCGTTTAATTAGTAACAGATATATCTTAACTATAGGATACGGAGAATAAGAGTTGAAAGGAAAAATTACAAGTTCCATAATAAAAAATTATGAATTTCTTGTATTTATCTTCAACTTTATTGCCACTGTCTCTCAACCAATAAATCTATTTCAATTATAATCTAATTTATAATTATTATTCTAAATAATAAATTAAATTTTGCAATTTAATGAATATATACAAAATGCCTTAAATATAACAAAACCTAACAAAATTAAATTTTCTAATATCCATAAACATTTACCTATTTTTCATCATATAATTTCAAATAATTTACCTATTATTTATCATATTAAAACTTGAAACTCATTCTTTGCAGACCAACTTGTTTGGGTCTTACATGTAAGTTACAATCGATTTTTTAAAATAAAAATAATCAGAACAAAATGCTCTATAATTTATTATCAGCATTATTTCTTAGGTTCATAGTTTTACGAATGCTGTTAGGATGCAACCCAACGGTCGTTCTTTCTATAGACTCCGCAAAATAACTTTTTTGAAAATGCTGTGAAAACCAACTGAATATTTTCTCATTTTTTTTTCAGTTGAAAGTACAATCCTTCTGATTAATAATGAAAAATATTTAAAACCAAAAAAAGAAAAACTATATATTTTTAGAATAAAATTTCAAAAGAAAATTATATAGAGGACCCTGTAATTGTATGTAGCATTGCTCTGAAAGACTATTTACACCTGGAGAGGTATTAGATGTAGACGTTCACGAGAAAACTGATAGTATTACTACTTGATATCAGATATTCTGAGAAAAAAATTAAAAAAAATAGATGGCAAAGTCTGTAATTGCAGCATTACTCTAAAAGACTATTTCCACTTGGAGAGATTAGATCTAGATTTTCATGAGCAAATTGACATTAATACTGCTTGATATCAGAGCAAACCAATGATTGCCTAACTAAGTGAGATTTATATTTTAATAATTTTGTCTCTCTATTAGAAGGCAACCCAACCAGAGATTTTTCTAATTGTGATAATGCAGCAATGTCCCAAAGGCTATTTTTATTAAGAGACATATTCAAGAATTTATTTTCTAGAAAAAACTGATATCACTACTGTTTGATATGAGGGTGTCCAAAACCGCAAACTTGAACCCAAAAATCCTAGTTACGAACCCCAATTGTATCAAATTTCGATCAAAAATACAAATTATAATAGATACAAATTATTGATGGATACATTTATAAACTCTGCATAATAAAAATATGAAGAATGAATAAATTATTTGGTTACAAGCTTCTCTATAAAATTTTATTCAAAACTAAGTATGTACGAAAGATTTATGGATACATGCATAAGTTCAGCTAAGTAAAAATATATAAATTTTAATATTAGAATGCCACATTTATTTAAATTTTTCAGTGCAACTTGAACGATATTTCACATAGATCACATTTTATAAAATTACTCTACATGGATATGAAATTATAACAAATCTTATATAAAAGTATTTAATGAAGAAAACTTCTATCCCTTCTGAATAAATTAAAAGATTTAATTCTTTTTTTAAATGCAAACCCTTGACATTTAAAAATAATTAATATCTGAAATTACATTATATTTATATTTACCTACAATTTGTTCCGGCATTTCTTTGACATTTGTAATATGAACCCTTTACGTAAGACGACTTCAAATGCAAATGCATCAGATCTATTTCATAATTATAAATGAGATGCTATTTATAAAAAATACCATTTAATGCAAGACACATGCAGTCTTCTGATAGTCATTAAGATTGGTAATTAGTAAATTATAAAAACGTGTATTAGTCAACCGTGGAAATAAAAATTTAAATTGCGTGTCCAGCCCTACATCACGTCTCTCGGTGGATCTCTCATCGAATCAAGGACAAAAATTCACACAGAACTCTAGCTAGAATGCAGGCAAATGTTTGTTGTACCTCGTACACCCACCCATAATAATTCGTAATATATTCAGTGAATGTCAAGTATTTTCATATTAAATATCATTATTGAAATACCTACACCATATCATAATTTGGTACATTATGGGGCCAATTCTCCTGTAAAATAGACCGTAACATAGGGTTGTTGCGCTCCTATCTTCATATAAAATGGTAGTAAAAACTGTTAAAATGCTATGTAATTGCTGTGCAAATAGTCGTTTCATATATAAAACTTGGTCTATGGTCTATTATATCGGAGTATTGGCTCCTATATTTCATAGGTCTATTTTTGATCTTGCATTTTAACTATTTTCTTAACTTATTTTAAATATTTTCTTTTAATTTTTTATTTTTACTATTTTCTGAACCTTTGTAAATATTGATTTAATTCAAATACACGCCAATCGCATGAAAATCAGTATTTTTAGAAAATTTAAATAAAAATCTAGCTATAAGTATGTACAATAAGTGCTTTTCATCTAAATCCAAATTTGAAACACCTAAACTACGTGTAATGGCTCTTTAAAAAAAATTATTATAAAATAGCATATAATTAAAATGCGACAACATAAAGCCTTTTTCAAGTACAAAAGCTCTATTATGTTTATGTATCATGAAAACTAAACGTTCTTGCTTTTTTACGCCAAGTGATTAAAATAGTTAAAATCATAAGAGAAAGTTTTTCGGCAATTTTATTCACCATTGGTATTATAAAAAAAAAGTTGTTACTGATATTAAACCCATCAATTTTATGTATTTTGTTAGTCAAATATAAGTATATAAAACAATATTTATTTTATGCTTTGCTTGATCTTTGTGTTTAATAAAACAGATCTAAAGCTTTGAAATTATAAATTTATGCAGAAAAGTTCCAATAGGTAAAAAATAATTATTCTGATAAAATACGCGGAATATTTATCGATATTATATTAAAGTCGTGTAAAACGAGTATTTATGGCTGAACATTAATAAAAATAATAAATAAAAATTTGTTTGGAATAAACAATCTTCATAATTGTACTGAAAGAAGTTAAAACTTTGGATCGTATTATTACCAAATAAGTAATTTCAAACTTTTGATATAATAATCCTTAGCATTTATAGATTTATATTCTTAATTAGATAATGTTGAGAGAAAATTGCTTTTATTATATTTTTGTAAGCAAAACCAAGAGAATCAGTATTTAAATGTAATGAGTATTATCTTAATACCAGTGAAAAAACGAAATAAGAATTTATAGAGTACCACCGAATGTAAATGTTCGATTTAATATTTATCATAGTTCAATTAATAGATTAATTGGTGATGAAAAGTTGAGTTTTGGGTCAAGGATATGTATATGAAGCATTTTGCTCAATGTGCTACTGTACAGGGTACTTTTATTAAAAATATCCCAAAAATATTTGTGGTAGTTTAAAAAATAATTTAAGAAATAAGTAATACCTACAAGTTGATAAATCCAACACGAACTACTACAGTTTCATACAGATAATACATAAAACAAATAAAATAAGCTATTAATTTTACACAATAACCGTATAATAATAAAAGTTTCTCATATATCACTACTGAAATGGTGGATCCCAGAGATGTGTGAAAACTTTAGTCATTATTATAGATAATAAACCCACTAATACTATGATGTAAATAAATGAAAAAAAACTGCTGATGCTTCCAGCAATCATTCGAGTTAATTAGCCGGATACCTTTTATAAATAAACTTTCGATTTTGATGCTCTAACAGAACACAAATAATATCTAGCCATTTTGACAATTTGATTAAAATGTTAATTGGTAAGATAAATATGAATAACAAAAGAAATTTTAATAGATGCAAAAATAAATTTATTGATGAGATTTTATATTTGTAAATACTAATTTAAATTACAGTCTTTAAATATAAAATAAAAGTAGTTTTTTGCTTGGCATCGCCTGATGTCAAGCAGTAGAGACATTGTAAATGTATATTGTAATATATTTGCAAGTACTCACTACTTGGCATTATTATAGCATCAATATTTTCATCAGTATTACGGAAATAAAAATAAATTCATCACACAGAGATAGGACAATCGATTGGTTTATCCCAAACTCGTTAACTTCTGAATACTATTAAAAAAAAATTATCAAAAATTTTTATAGACAAACTTGGAAATAGTGTTATCATAAGTGTATCTTTGTGATGCACATTTTAAACGTATATTAACCCTTTCCACTCGGATGCCGCCGCTCTGTTTGCAAAATAAATATTAATCTCGCAATTCGCAAGTGGAAAGGGTTAAATGTAAAACGCTTGATTGTACAGCAAATACATAGCATTTTCACAGTTGTTAGTACCAAGAAAGAAAGATAAGATAGCGTTGAGAAAACAGAAATAATAATAAATTCATCACAAACAGAGAGGACAATCGATTGGGTTGCCATCTATAAAACTCGTTAAGTTCTGAATAATATTAAAATTAAAAAATATTAATATTTTTTAATATGTGCTAAATCCAGATGCATCTGAACAAACCTAGAAAGAATGTTATCATAACTGATTCTGTGTGATAGACATTTTTAACTTATATTAACCCTTTCCACTCGGATGCAGCCGCTTCGGTGGCAAAATACATATTAATGTAAAACACTTCATTAATGTAAAACATAGCATTTTCACAGTTTATAGTGCCAAGAAAGAAAGATAAAATATGGGTGCCATGAAAACGCGCTATATTACCGCAGAATTGGTACCATAGTTTACCTACCAAGTAGTAAGTACATTTATGCTTCTTAACTAAAATTTTTTCACAAAGAAATTCATACATACAACATCTGAGTAGAAACAAGAATATTAGAAAAAATTTGTATAAATAATTATTTATTATGATTTTTACTAAATTGGCCCCGCGATTGTCTACCAGTGCGAACGGAATAATTTCGGCAACGCATTAACTGTGAATTTGGGAGTCATTTCACTTTCTTTTTCTACGTCGTTTTCTACAATATAATTTCATCAGTTTATATCTATCTACGTATGAGTATGAATTTATTAAAATAATAATATACGCATGTTTTATCATGGACACGAAATATTTGCTGGAGAAAATCTGCGTCAATCACGTAGCTAAAATTGACGAATGGATAATTATTATTATAGAAGATTGTTGGATAAATTAATATGATGTGACAGAAAAAAAACTGTATAAATAAATCGGTGCATGCTGTAATTAATTAAACCTGTCATAACTTTTACGTAGAAGGAGTTGGTAAATTATATGCCAGTTGGATAGTTGGTATCGATTATTCATGATCGATTCACCTGAACTAATTTATATGGTAAGTAATTTTTTGCCTGAATTAAGAACAAAGTGCTTAATAATAATAATAAAATTGTTTTTTAGAAAGATCCATTATTCATATACATAAAAAATTGATTCAATGCGTTCACTTCCTAACCTATATGTTTCCTTAAATTGATATAATTAATTATTTATTAAATACTATAAATCAAATGAGATGTTTTTTAAAAAAAATAGCAAATTTGAGTTTGAAAATTAAAATCATAAAGCAGAAGAAATGAAACTTTTCTTGGTGTTCGAACAAGAAATGAAATGAAAAATAAATTGGGCACACAAAAGGACAAAGAAATTTGTTGGAAATAATTCTATGAAAAAATGGATAGAAATAATTTCTTAAAAAGCAGAAAAAAAATTCTGAGATGACCATTGATGATAAAAAATTAAAAAATTAAAAACAAATTATGAATTTATTAAAAAAAACAATAAAGATCAGTTTGAAATTATAACATGAGACGCTGCTAAGTTAATTGTAATAAAATCTAGACTAAATAAATGAGATACAAAATATTGCACATATGAGTGTTTCAGTGAACACATTGATTATCTCTAATTTATAAAAAATCTTAATCATAAAATCTAAATTTTAAACTTGAACTGAATTGGTCAACAATATGGCTAAGATGTTTGGAAACTCTTTTGTCAGTTCTTACAAAACTGTGAAATTTGATTGCTGATTTTTTACAATTTTGGACAGCTTTTCCTATTGAAAGAGGAACAAACTAATAATATTACTATTTTACTATTAACCTAAAGTCCTATATCATAATATACAATTATTTTTCTAAATACTTCTAATCGGTCAAAGGGCGAAACATTCGATGAGAAATCCAATCCAGCAAATCGCAAAAACAGGTTCTGAAAATTGTATATTCCATCGAGTACCTATCATAATCTTACTAGTAGCAGTATATTAAATATAGATAGCTATAATAAATATTATAAGTAGACGGTGAAATTATACAAAGTACTGAAATGATTGATACACGAAAGCAAGTTAATATATGACAAATAAACTGCGTATTTATATTATATTTACCATAACTATTCTGCCAGGATAATTGTGTGCATGTTCAGAATGTATGTCAAGATGATTTAAGATAATCCGAAATAACTTTTATAATAAATTACTCACGTCCCGTTTGTTTTGTATTGAAAAGCAACTGATATGGGGATTCAATTTTTTACATAAAAGTAATAACCTCTATAGGATTTCAAGTAATTGTTTCACGATCTCCAAAATTATTACACAGAAACCGAATCTTTCTTTCACACTATAAGAGAAAATAAAAATTGGCTCAAAAGTACTCGCTTTGTTCTTATCACAATTCTTTACTCATTGTTCTTATATGGGTATTTTTTTTATTGTACAACTTATTACTGAAGTGATATGAATACCTAAAAGCTTATAATAATAGCGGAATGATGAGAAATTGAATTATGAGAATTTTTAATTTTTTAATCATAGCAATTTTAATGTACCGGGCATTGTTACCGAATCTCATCATAAAATCGTTCAGAATAATTTGATACCTTTTATAAAAGTTACAAAACGTATAATGGGTAAAGTTTCATGAATAGTTTCATACATTTTTCAACTGTAGCATATATTTGCAACTAACCACATATAATAATGGATATATAGTACATCTTGTAAAAATATGCAAAATGACATTAAAAGGCAGAAGAAAAATGCACAAATTCATAAATTGTTAAAAATGTGTTTAAAATATTTTTTTATCCATTTTTGATTCTGTTTATCTATGTAACCTCGAAAAAACAATACGGTTTACTTAACATTTTCTGAGGCTATCTTATACTTATTAAAAGCTGTGCGGAACAGTACAACAGAAGAATTTGGCAGTTCAGAGTTGTCTCATGAACAATGTAGTTATTTCAATAAATAATACAATTAAACAAGTCTAAAATAGCAAATTATTATCATATAGATTCATAATGAGATATCTCGTCGTCAACGGAAACAATTATGAGACAGGATATGCACAATTTGTATATCTGCAAGGGCAAATATAGAAGACGCCACAGAGCAAACGATCGTATTATTTAAAGAAAATATCAGAAAATGCATAAAACGTTCAAATTCAAGGACACGTTTCTTCTATGAGTAGGATACGTGGTTTATTACCGAGATACGAGCATATAATTTCTCATCTCATCTGCATAATATTAATTAACATAACTGCATTTTTATTACAGTTCATTATATGGTTTATGATGCAAAGTATTTACCGGGTAAAAAAGACTAGTGAGGAAAATAAAGATTTCGCGATATGATATTGATTCTGTGAAAACTGTGAATAGTCCATATTGAATAGAAAATAAAATTGAAAAAAGTGTTTGCTGTTTTATTTTTATGAAACAAAGACTTGTGTAAAAGTGAACTACACACGTTGACCGAAGCAATTTCTATCATTATATTTTTTATTATTATATTGGATGGGTCTACAATTTTAATAAGTATAAGTTAGCATCAGAAAATGTTAAGTAAACCTTAATCATAAAATATCAATGAAGTTATGCCCTTTATTGCATCAATTGATTTAAATTATAAATTTGAAACCCAAAAATGCAAAACCATATAGAAGATATATTATAAGGTACATTCAATTTACATTTGCCAATAACGGAATCAACACATATGATTTGTTGCCAGCAGTTTAATTAATTATTATGATCTAAACATAAATGCTAAATGAAGTGCAACATAGAATCGGTAGTGCAACATAGAATGGTGTACGTCTACAGGTCATTTATCATCAGAATAAGTATAGACTGTTGCAACAGTAATTTATTTTGAATTCTCGTATTTAATAGACGAGTAAGCCAGGTTGCTTTCAAATTTCGGTCACTGAAAATTTTGGGATGACAACATTCCTATCATACTAAGAAAGACTTATTTATTTCATACCATACCATAGATAATAATAATAATACTTTTTCGACAACCGCAAGTTATCTATTCTACTGTTGTAGAAGAATATTAGAAATTATTAAACGAATTCAGAAACAAATGAAATACAAAAATGATAAACTACACATCATTAAAGACATAATTTTGTGAAATTCATTTTCGATTATTTAAAATTACATTTTCTTCAACAATTGTAAGAAGTATTTTTCAATATTAGGAGCCATCCATTAATCACTCAATCGATTTTTGAGGATTTTTAGACCCTTCCCACCGCCTTGATGATACGTGTAAATTTTGGATAATTTTTTGAAAACTTTGGATTTTTTTTTAAATTTAGGTAAAAAATAAATATCTTATTAGACTCTCTCCTTAACCCACGTAATATTTCGTAATTTTTTGTCAAAACCTTTGTTTCACCTTGAAGCCTCACGTGTTTAATGAATGCCTCCTTAGGTACTTTACCTAGATGTTTTCCCTAAATTTAGCATATATAATAAATATTCAGTTCATTCGCTAGACATACTGATAAGAAAAAATAGTGAGATCTAAACGAAACTACTTTTCTTTTATTAGGACTTCTTGACAATTTTTGGATTCTGGTAAATAATGAACAGAAAAAATCTTAAATACTAGTAATAAATATAATGACTATAACGAATATAGTGAAATTAATCTATTTCCTCCTTCTAATTTACTATAATGTATTATTTATATGAGTAATGCGTGCTCTTTGAAATTACAATGCGGAAATTATGGATAGCGCAAAATAAACCTACAATTAGACAAGACTCTAAATAAAATTTTATATTGCTACTACCTTTTGTGATTTTCTTTTTATAAGTAGTTAAGTTAAAACTCAGCCATACAATTTATTATGTTCTTATACAAGTTTTTTTTAACAATCATGAGCATTTGTAAATTAGTAAAAATCTGGTGGTACATGGCATGGTGCCTTAAGGAAATTTGCTGGTACTTCCTGAGAATTTTAAAAGCTTAGAGATTAAAAATAGATTTTTTTAAATCTTGAAAATTTTGAACTGAACTAGATTTTGATATTTTTTGAAAATTTAGAAACCTTTGTAACTTCTTAAAAGTGTTTGATACCGATTTATGTAGGTTGATGCAATTTGTCTAAAATATCTGTTTTCAACCGCCAAATAACACTTATTTAATTTTTTTTCTGAATCTCTAAAAACCGCTCTTTCAAAACTCAATTTCCTTTTTCTGCATTCTTTGCTCTGCATCTCCGAACCTAGACCAACTATTTCCAAAAACTAATAAGCACGTCTCCTTATCAATAGGAATCGAATGTTTTTTGAATAATTCAGATCGGTTGAGCGACATAATAAATTTATCTTCGAGAAGTTAATATAATACGTCTTAATTCAATAAATAAAATTCATATATGTATTTTGTCCAACAAGTAGTTCATGTTACCTTTTATATTTTTGAGATGCTTCTAGAGAATATTTAGTTTGAGTTTGGAAACATAATCAATCATAATCGTTTGCTATAAAATATATAATTGTAAATTCTTTCCGAAGGGTTCATAATTCAAAACAATAGCCTTCTCAAATGTCTTTAATATAAAAAATATAACTAGTAGTACATGGCGTCGTGCCTTAAGGCAATTTGCTGGAACTGTAACCCGTATCATATGAAATATTTAATAAATAATAAATCTTTGCAGATAGATTATTATAAATACTGTAGTTTTTATTTTTCGTATCTTGTAGACAAAATATTACAGCTCCAGAAAACGTCGGGATGATAAAATCTTAAATGGTTAATGAAAATAGCTTTTCAATTACATATCGCCCCGGAACAGTATATGGAATTGTGCGTAAGACAGTAAAATGGCTTTAAGCAAAAACAATGACTAAAACTCCATTACACTATCAATTATCAGAACTACACAACTAAATAACATTTTGCCAACAAGGTAGTAATAAGGGATCGCGTGAGTGTACCTGAGCGATAAATTATGAAATTTCTAACACATTTTCCACGCGATATAGGAAGTGTCCCCGAGCTAGCCAACTTCTTTCTTCGAGGCGAAAGAACGCGAACGGCCTGTGCACGTTGTTGACGTATCAGGAAGAAATTTCACTTTCATAGAGGCGGTCAACTGACCCACTATCCACTATCCGCGACGCTGCAGCTACTTAGCTCGGCTCGATTGCGTCGGCAAATCGACGAACACTTATAGTAAATGGCGTGCCGCGTAGCATAGGGTATTCCGGTATACGGTTAAGTTTGTTGCAGTCTTTTTACGTCGATTTCCGTGTTTCGATGGTATTTTTATTTTTACGAGGCATAAACTATGACAAGATTTAAGCTGGTGCATTAACAAGAAGTAATATTAGATTTTTTGCTCTATTTGATAAAGGATAAAAAACCATTTTATATACTTTTAATGCGTAAGAATTGAACGAGGAAATGGATTCTTTTTGAAAGAAATTTGTAGATGATATATAAATGAGTGACCCAGAGAACTTGAAAAATTCACTATTTGTCCATAATATCAAATAAGCAAAGTTACAATTAAAATATTATTGGAATAAACATATTATGTTAATGCAAAGTTATAGCAGAAATTATTTCTTATTTTTAATTAACTTTTGCTTAAATTATTGCAATCGTAAAAAATCGAAAATGAAAATTTGTGAATTAACACGTAGGCAACTTAATTGGTTAATGGGCTGGAAATCACAAGTCACAATAGAAAATAAACTCCTAATAAACAAGACAATTATTAAACCAATATGGTCCTACGGCCTACAACTATGGGGTGCGGCCAGTAAATCGAACAGAACTATTCTACAAAGGTTCCAAAATAAAATTTTGAAATTAGTCTTTACTGCACCAGATACAAAGCTCGTCTAAGTCGTCATCCAAACGTATTAGCGTCAGATCTGCTCAAGCCTTTACCACCAAAGCGTCTCAAAAAAAAAATCTGCAATGATTTACTACAAAATATAACATAAAATCTATGAAGACGCTATCGCAGGATAACGATCCTTCTCACGCAGTCAAATAATATATAACTGTAACAAATGTAGCAGAATGTACTTCGTATAGCTTGCTATGAAAAATAAATCAAAAAAATATTTTTAGGTTTCATGAGCTACTGAACATTTTGGCATGCCTTAGAAAAAATTTATGTACGTGTATGTGTGTAGTTATGTATGTATGTTTGGATACAATTTTTCGTTCACGATTTCGAGAGCACGCATCAACTAATTGAATGTTTCAAAAAAAAAAATAGATTCCTTTTGTGGGAGACTTGCTGATTAGTTTTTAGCAAAGGCAGGTCTAGCCGTATCGATGAAACGGGACAAAAAGTGCCTAAAATGGAAATTTTTTTTTGCGAGTACGTAGCAACGATTTCTATGATTCCTGCCAGGAGATTGGTATGGTATTCCACTCCTGGTCATGAATTTTAGACTGAATATATTTATATCCTCTATTACTGTATTTATGTTCAGGTCTTTATAAACTGATGAGTTTTATTTGGAAGTAATTAGTGTAGTGGACAATATAACTTAGAATATCTTGCAACCTCCTAAGAGAATAAGAGTTACTTTGTTTTAGAGCACAAATTATCTGCTCTGGTATGTTAAATACCATAGTACTTGATCAATATATATCTCGCAACATATGAGTATCCATGGATTTGCAGTTCGAAATTTAATTTAATTTCCAAATTATTTCCTGATTGTACCTTATGATTAGAGCCATGCTGTGTCGCATAATAATCCGACACGGTATGGGTTTGAAATCCACCGAGCCGGAGAACCAGCTGAGCATCAGATTCGCTAAAAACACCTGTTTGGTTTACAATACCTTGCACAAATGACAAAATGACGTAATTTTGCTATTGTTACAACTCATCTATCCAAAACTCAAATGCATAGTCCTATTTTATTCTAATAAATTAAAACTTTTTGTAGTAAATTACAGTTCCTGAAATTATACTATGATTGTTCATTGGTTTTGATAATATAGAAAAATTGGTAATAATGAAAAAGACAATCTTTTTTGGCAGTATACGTTAAGTTTATAGTTCATTCATGTATGTACTGAGAAATAAATTTATTATTATAATTCAACAGAGACCAAAAAAAAAAAACAGTTGTGATGAACCGTCCAAAAAATTCAAAATTTGTTTTGATTGCCGCTTTTTGTCCAAATTTAGATATTCTTAGCAAAACTGTAGATTGTTATCAATATTGGTATAGTGATGGTGAAATGATGTATAAAAAATATTGGTTCAGCATAAATAGCTGATGGTGACAAAAAATTTCCATCAAACCCTTCGGGTACAGATCATCAGAAAAACCACAACGCAATACAATGCGGTTTTAAGCTTTCATTTCTACTGACTTATTGCTCTATGATAAAATTAATAAATTATGCGAAGAGTACAATTAATTATAATATATCTGTATTTTTTTCCGAGACCTTTGGATCGTAAAAACGAAGTTCCTCTTTGTGTTATGACAAGCAAATTTAATAGAAAAAGTTGATGATGAATAGGTACAAAGGTTGAGTATTTTTATTTATAAATATCAAACGGATGATTTTTCTTGTAGGTACTAATTAGAGATGAACATTTAAAAGCGGATAAAAAGCGTTCTAAGTGATTAATTATAAAATAATAAAATAAATTCGGAACGAGCAATTACTTTGTGAGTACTTGAATTATCTTCAAAGCAATTGAAATGAGGAAATATATATTTTATATAAATATTATAGAGATTAAAGAATCTTATTTGTATCTCGATTCGATTTAATGTAATCATTTAAACAAGCAGAAGAACACTGAAGAAAGATTTTCATCAAAATCCTATTGCTGAACGAGTTTATCCAGTTGGAACTATTGGTACAAAAAAGTTGACGGAAAATATAGGAAGAGAGTTATATGATTTATAGCAGACAAAATCAGGAAATCAATTTAATGGAATGATCCATAAAAGTAGCCATTAACATTATCTTTGGTAGAGTACAAAAAAATCTATACCATTCGAACTTAAACATGTTCTGATTATAAAATGGGAAATAATAAAGTTATAAAATGCTAACATGTTTGCACTCTTGTTATTACTAAAATCTCATTATTAGTATTAGAAGACAGAAATAATAAAAATTAAAAATTTCAGGATATGCTTTCATAATTAAATTTTCTAGTAGAAGGATCTAATTTTAAATTGAATTGAATTTTCAAAAGTCTAATACTTATTCTAATTTCATTTACAATACTAAATAGATTAAGGAACGATTATTATAAAAATTTTGATCATTGATCATTTTGATCGTCAAGCTATTTATAGCTTCTACAAAACTTGTTCTTCCATACGTAATACTACTTAGAAAAGCAAAGATCCTATCAATCTTATTTCTATCGCGTAAATGAATAGATACATCAGTTTATTATAAATAATTTCTGTAAAAAGTGGATTCTCCTGTATTATTATTTATAAATTGATATTTGCACACGGCTGGTAACAGACAAGAGACAGCTACTCTGACAAGGTTGGAGTTAATAATAAGATTCTAGAAACAGTCCTGTGTATAGTCAGTCAGTCAAAATAAAAAAAAGACACTAGAAGAAAAAAAACACTTCATATTTAATATGTTTGAATAGAATCGAGTTTTTTGCAAATTGCTGAAGCAAAGAATACATTTTGCACGTCAGAGCACCGAGTAGAATCGACTGTAAGTTGATTTTTGGATTTTTGTTGTAATGGTGCTAGAAAAAAGCTAAGCTGGTTTGATGAATTGAATGTTCATTTGCCAAATTAGAAATGATACTTGTATAATTATGGAGTTCAGTGCTTGATGCGCAAAAATTGATATAAATTATTCAACATATTTTTTTGGACAAACGAAAGTCGCCTAGCTCATAAAACGACGTCTAAATACAAGATGAACGAGAAAAGCTATATAAGTTTTATATTTAAGGAATATAATTACTAATTCGATGAATCTTTAAAAATCGATTAACGATGCAGATGCAATAAAATACACTACCATCTAGCTTGATACAATTTTATCGAAAATACTTTAGAAACTACCAATAACTTGGTCAGACAACTACATATAAAATTACCAGTTTTGATTTTAAAATAAAAAGAAATAAATATAGATATAGTGGCTTATATATCTTGTAACACCACAATAAGCTTATAATAAGCTTTACCATCACTGCTCTAAACTCTTAATCATTATATGTTTAAAGAAAGCGAAAGTTCAGCGTTTTTTATCTACTCGATTGTTGCTTCTCTTTCTTTATTTTATTTTGGGGAAATTATAATCGTCATAGTGAAATTTCTGCGTGTGATGAAATATGTTTTTATAGGTTTATAAACGATTGAATTTAATAATTCTTATATTCATCATCGTAGAGTTTATGGTTGAATTCGTTGGAATGAGTTATTAGATATCATATGTTGCGAAAAATCTAACTTTAGGTGAATTCTTGGGAAAGAAATTAGTTGACCTAGGATGGCACATTAGGGGCAGGTGATATTACTAAAAGATGAAATTTACAACAAAGTCCAGACTTTAGATAATTTGAGTATTATTATAAAGTGACGAAGGAAATCAGAAAATTTGCAATCAAGTACGTGGAATGACTGCAAAATCACGCAAATCAACTTGCCAAGATATTACTAACAAAAATACAACTGGACGAACTAAATGAAAAGCCGATCTGAAAAATCCTTGATAAAAAAGAAAAAAATTAATCTGTATATTACTTCCTTGCAATATTATTATCGAAATCAATTTCAAAAATGTGAAAAATACAGACAGTCACAATATTTTGACAATAGCTACATTTTATCTCCAAATGCCATCAGGATACACTACACACGTCATGTTCCTGGTCAACACAAAACCCATTGTGTTACCATCGGATGGTAACGATAAATCACAGAGATCAGAACCCGAAAAAAGAAACAAATTTAAAACTTTCTTTTTTCAGCCCACAACTTGCTTGTAATGATAAATGTGGACGACGTCACAATTGGACATTAATGTCAACTTGACCAACTGGTCCCTTGAGTAGTATTGTTCGGAACTGGAATTATATTTGCACAGGATATGATAATTTACTATGTTGAAGAAATGTAAGATGATAAATTACTTATATTAAAAATTTACAAAATGTTAATAAATTAAGGCATCTAAAATCTAATTCCAAAAAATGAATTAGGCTGTTCCTTGTCATATCAAATTTATGACTCGATTGAGTTACTCCTTGTGCAAAAACTAAAATTATTGGGATACGAATTATAAAATCAACTTTGACAGGTTTTTATTTTAATCAATTATAACATATGCATCTATGCAATATTTTGCTTGTAAAAATATATGTTTTATTATAAGAGGTCTTCAACAACTTCAGTGAGCCAAAGACTATTTTTCATTAGAATCATATTTGTTGATGTGAGAGGTCTTTCATTGCAATGTCCCAAAGGACTATTTCCAATTAGAAACACATTTTTCAATGTCAGTGGTCTTTTATTGCAATGTGCTTAAGAAATATTTTTAATTAGTAACATATTTTTTATTGTGGGAGGTCGTCCATAACGGTAATCATTTTCAATTAAAACGTTTTTTGTGTAAGAATACTTCTATTGGCAGTGTCTCTAGTGTCCACAAGGACTATTATCAATTAGAAACATATTTTTTGATGTCGAGATTTTCCAATTTTTCCTTTAATTTTACAACTGCAACTCGCCTGTAGGCCACACCGTGTGGAATTCGAATTTGCGATATATGGGACAGAAACTAATAATTTTAAGACCTTTCTAACGATGTATAATACTTTATATGGGTTCTTTAGAGAAATATCGAATCGTGAGGAGTCTTGCTCTAATCTAACCGCACTTTGCATTTTAACAAGTTAACATCCACACAGATTGCTCTATACTATCTAAACCGTAAAAGATACGAAGAAACTTTGTTCAAATGAAAGATGCAGAATAAAATTACGAATAAAATGATACATAAATCGTTAAGTGTGTTCATATAATTTTCTCGAGATTTTCCAGTTTTCCTTAAATTTTGTAATTGCAACTGGCCTGTAGGCCACACCGTTCGGAATTCGAAGTTGCGATATATGAAAAAAAAACTAAGAATTTTGAGACCTTTCTAACGACGTATAATACTTTATATGTTTTCTGTAATCGTGAGGAGTGTTGCTCTAACCTAACCGCACTTTGCATTTTAACAAGTTAACATTCACACAGATTGCTCTATACTATCTAAACCGTAAAAGATACGAAAAAACTTTGTTTGTACGAAAGATGCAGAATAAAAATACGAATAAAATGGTATACAAATAGTTAAATGTGTTCATATAATTTTCCAATTTTCCCGAAATTTTTTGATAGCAACTTGCCTGTAAGCTGCACCGTGCGGAATTCGAAGTTGTGATATATGAAAAAAAAAATAAGAATTTTGAGACCTTTCTAACAATGTATAATACTTTATATGGTTTCCTTAGAGAAGTATCGAATAGTTGCTCGAACCCGAAGTTGCCCAAAGTTCAGTTCTCAATGAAAAACATATTTTTGAAAAACATTTCTAAGTGAAAATGAAACCCTGGCATCTGTTATCTTGTGCTTACAGGGCAGGACATTTAATGCTATTGCATTATTGGGTATTCCCTGTACGTTTTAAATTTTCAACAATTACATTCAATCCAAAACAAGTTCCCTGAATATCTGGTTCTTGGCGTGTGCACGATTTCCGAATCACGTCGCCTTTTTCCTCACACGAGTCTCTTTTTTCTGTTTTTGCCTTCGTGTTAGTATCTACCAGACTTCGGTTACTTGGCTGATTTTTGGAGAATGTTTTCTCGTGCACGTAGCCAAGCGCCGCGACGGGATTGATAAATTTCGGCAACGGTTCAAATGTTTTTCAGAAGGTGAAAGTGAATTTGATTAATGTTCGCGCTAGCGTTTCGAGTATTATTGACGTGTATCATTTTTCGATGATGGGGATTTTAGGTTTTGTAGAGAGGTCTTTGTTTTAATGAAAGTAAAAAGAAGAGACGCTATGTAATTTGCGTCAGGTTGAATACCTCTAAATTTTAGTAGAAATAGAAATACAATAGCGTTTTAAATGTTTTGTCGTGACGACAACGTGGTGCGTAATTGAAAAAAGTTTTTTGAGACACTATAATGGAAGTCTCCTTTATTTGAAAAATATGTATCTAATTAAATATAGTTTTTGAGATACTAATTGAAACTAGTCCTTCAATAAACTGGTCCTTTGAGATAATTCAGTACAAGACGACTTACATTAAA
>NW_020537324.1:1141887-1176238 GCF_003426905.1 Ctenocephalides felis | reverse complement strand
TTTTTCTGAATCTCTAAAACCGCTCTCTCAAAGCTCAATTTCATTTTCTGCATTCTTTGCTCTGCATCTCCGAACCTGGACCAACTTTTCCCAAAAACTAATCAGCACGTCTCCTTATCAATAGGAATCGAATGTTTTTTGAATCATACAGATCGGTTGAGCGGTGCTTCCAAAAACGTCGGGATAGTAAAATCTTAAATGGTTAATAAAAATAGCTTTTCAATTTCATATCGGCCCGGAACAGTATATGAAACCAGTAAAAACATTAAAGGCGTAAACCAGTAAAAACATCAAAGGCTTTAAACAAAAAACAATGACTAAAACTCTATTACACTATCAATTATTAACTAAATAACATTTTGCCAACAAGGTAGTAATAAGGGATCGCGTGAGTGTACCTGAGCGATAAATTATGAAATTTCTAACACATTTTCCACGCGATATAGGAAGTGTCCGCGAGCCAGCCAACTTCTTTCTTCGAGGCGAAAGAACGCGAACGGCCTGTGCACGTGTTGACGTATCAGGAAGAAATTTCACTTTCATAGAGGCGGTCAACTGACCCACTATCCACTATCCGCGACGCTGCAGCTACTTAGCTCGGCTCGATGCGTCGGCAAATCGACGAACACTTATAGTAAATGGCGTGCCGCGTAGCATAGGTTATTCCGGTATACGGTTAAGTTGTTGCAGTCTTTTTACGTCGATTTCCGTGTTTCGATGGTATTTTTATTTTTACGAGGCATAAACTATGACAAGATTTAAGCTGGTGCATTAACAAGAAGTAATATTAGATTTTTTGCTCTATTTGATAAAGGATAAAAAACCATTTTATATACTTTTAATGCGTAAGAATTGAACGAGGAAATGGATTCTTTTTGAAAGAAATTTGTAGATGATATATAAATGAGTGACCCAGAGAACTTGAAAAATTCACTATTTGTCCATAATATCAAATAAGCAAAGTTACAATTAAAATATTATTGAATAAACATATTATGTTAATGCAAAGTTATAGCAGAAATTATTTCTTATTTTTAATTAACTTTTGCTTAAATTATTGCAATCGTAAAAAATCGAAAATGAAAATTTGTGAATTAACACGTAGGCAACTTAATTGGTTAATGGGCTGGAAATCACAGTCACAATAGAAAATAAACTCCTAATAACAAGACAATTATTAAACCAATATGGTCCTACGGCCTACAACTATGGGGTGCGGCCAGTAAATCGAACAGAACTATTCTACAAAGGTTCCAAAATAAAATTTTGAAATTAGTCTTTACTGCACCAGATACAAAGCTCGTCTAAGTCGTCATCCAAACGTATTAGCGTCAGATCTGCTCAAGCCTTTACCACCAAAGCGTCTCAAAAAAAGAATCTGCAATGATTTACTACAAAATATAACATAAAATCTATGAAGACGCTATCGCAGGATAACGATCCTTCTCACGCAGTCAAATAATATATAACTGTAACAAATGTAGCAGAATGTACTTCGTATAGCTTGCTATGAAAAATAAATCAAAAAAATATTTTTAGGTTTCATGAGCTACTGAACATTTTGGCATGCCTTAGAAAAAATTTATGTACGTGTATGTGTGTAGTTATGTATGTATGTTTGGATACAATTTTTCGTTCACGATTTCGAGAGCACGCATCAACTAATTTGAATGTTTCAAAAAAAAAAATAGATTCCTTTTGGTGGGGAGACTTGCTGATTAGTTTTTAGCAAAGGCAGGTCTAGCCGTATCGATGAAACGGGACAAAAAGTGCCTAAAATGGAAATTTAATTTTTTGCGAGTACGTAGCAACGATTTCTATGATTCCTGCCAGGAGATTGGTATGGTATTCCACTCCTGGTCATGAATTTTAGACTGAATATATTTATATCCTCTATTACTGTATTTATGTTCAGGTCTTTATAAACTGATGAGTTTTATTTGGAAGTAATTAGTGTAGTGGACAATATAACTTAGAATATCTTGCAACCTCCTAAGAGAATAAGAGTTACTTATGTTTTAGAGCACAAATTATCTGCTCTGGTATGTTAAATACCATAGTACTTGATCAATATATATCTCGCAACATATGAGTATCCATGGATTTGCAGTTCGAAATTTAATTTAATTTCCAAATTATTTCCTGATTGTACCTTATGATTAGAGCCATGCTGTGTCGCATAATAATCCGACACGGTATGGGTTTGAAATCCACCGAGCCGGAGAACCAGCTGAGCATCAGATTCGCTAAAAACACCTGTTTGGTTTACAATACCTTGCACAAATGACAAAATGACGTAATTTTGCTATTGTTACAACTCATCTATCCAAAACTCAAATGCATAGTCCTATTTTATTCTAATAAATTAAAACTTTTTGTAGTAAATTACAGTTCCTGAAATTATACTATGATTGTTCATTGGTTTTGATAATACAGAAAAATTGGTAATAATAAAAAATACAGTATTTTTTGGCAGTATACGTTAAGTTTATAGTTCATTCATGTTTATACTGAGAAATAAATTGAATATAATAATTTATATGGTCCAAAAAAAAAAACAGTTGTGACGTACCGTTCTCAAGAAATCCAAAATTTGTTTTGATTGACACTTTTTGAACAAAATTCACATATTCTCAGCTAAACTGAAGATTGTTTCCAATATTGGTATAGTATTAAAAGCTAATGGTAAATTAATGTATAAAAAGCTGATGGCGAAATGGTATATAAAAAATTTCCATCAAACCCTTCTGGTACAGATCACCAGAAAAACCACAACGCAATACAATGCGGTTTTAAGCTTTCATTTCTACTGACTTATTGCTCTATGATAAAATTAATAAATTATGCGAAGAGTACAATTAATTATAAGATATCTTCATTTTTTTCCGAGACCTTTGGATCGTAAAAACGAAGTTCCTCTTTGTGTTATGACAAGCAAATTTAATAGAAAAAGTTGATGATGAATAGGTACAAAGGTTGAGTATTTTTATTTATAAATATCAAACGGATGATTTTTCTTATAGGTACTAATTAGAGATGAGTTTTTAAAGGCGGATAAAAAGCGTTCTAAGTGATTAATTATAAAATAATAAAATGAATTCGAAACGAGCAATTACTTTGTGAGTACTCGTATTATCTTCAAAGCGATTTAAATCAGGAAATATATATTTTATATAAATATTATAGAGATTGCAGAACTATAAGATTTATGTGTAAATATAAAATTGAAAAGTATTACTTTTAAACAAGCAGAGAAATACTAAAAAAATATTTTCATCAAAATCCTATTGCCGAACGAGTTTATCCAGTTGAAACTATTAGTACAAAAAAGTTGACGGAAAATATAGGAAGAGTGTTATATGATTTATAGTAGACAAGATCAGGAAATCAATTTAATGGAATGATCCATAAAAGTAGCCATTAACATTATCTTTGGTAGAGTACAAAAAAATCTATACCATTCAAATTTAAACATGTTCTGATTATAAAATAAAAAATAAAGTTGTAAAATGCTAACGTGCTGTCTAGCTGTACTAATTTTACTCGAAGGTAGTATAATTAGAAATTAATAATTTAAGGATTTGCTTTCATAATTAAATTTTCTAGAAGAAAGATCCGATATTAAACCATCTTTTTTAATTTTTCTAAAAATTCCAAAATTTATTCTAGATCAATATAAAAGGCTAAATAGATTAAGGACCTATTATTTCAAATATTTTTTTGTTCATTGATCGTCGAACTATTTATAGCAGCTACAAACTTGTTCTTCCATACGTAATATTACTTAGAAATGCAAAGATCCTATCAATCTTATTTCTATCGCGTAAATGAATAGATACATCAGTTTATTATAAATAATTTCTGTAAAAAGTGGATTCTCCTGTATTATTATTTATACATTGATATTTGCACACGGCTGGTAACAGACAAGAGACAGCTACTCTGACAAGGTTGGAGTTAATAATAAGATTCTAGAAACAGTCCTGTGTATAGTCAGTCAGTCAAAATAAAAAAAGACACTAGAAGAAAAAAAACACTTCATATTTAATATGTTTGAATAGAATCGAGTTTTTTTGCAAATTGCTGAAGCAAAGAATACATTTTGCACGTCAGAGCACCAAGTAGAATCGATTGTAAGTTGATTTTTGGATTTTTGTTGTAATGGCGCTAAAAAAAGCTAAGCTGGTTTGATGAATTGAATGTTCATTTGCCAAATTAGAAATGATACTTGTATAATTATAGAGTTCAGTGTTTGATACGCAAAAATTGATATAAATTATTCAACATATTTTTTTGGACAAATGAAAGTCGCCAAGATCATAAAACGACATCTAATCTTGAAGTCCAAATACAAAGTGAACAAGAAAAGCTATATAAATTTTATATTTAAGGAATATGATCGCTAATTACTAAAGCAATTGAACTATCAATTATATACAACTTTTTACTGATTTTTTTTTTTGGAAACTACCAATAACTTGGTCAGACAAGTACATATAATTTCAACAAGTTTTGATTACAAAATAAAAGCTAACAAAGAGATATAGTGAATTATGTCTTTTATATTCTATTCCCACAATAGGCTTATAATAAGCTTTACCATCACTGCTCTAAACTCTTAATCATTATATGTTTAAAGAAAGCGAAAGTTCAGCGTTTTTTTTTATCTACTCGATTGTTGCTTCTCTTTCTTTATTTTATTTTGGGGAAATTATAATCGTCATAGTGAAATTTCTGCGTGTGATGAAATATGTTTTTATAGGTTTATAAACGATTGAATTATAATAATTCTTATATTCATCATCGTAGAGTTTATGGTTGAATTCGTTGGAATGAGTTATTAGATATCATATGTTGCGAAAAATCTAACTTTAGGTGAATTCTTGGGAAGAAATTAGTTGACCTAGGATGGCACATTAAGGGGCAGGTGATATTACTAAAAGATGAAATTTACAACAAAGTCCAGACTTTAGATAATTTGAGTATTATTATAAAGTGACGAAGGAAATCAGAAAATTTGCAATCAAGTACGTGGAATGACTGCAAAATCACGCAAATCAACTTGCCAAGATATTACTAACAAAAATACAACTGGACGAACTAAATGAAAAGCCGATCTGAAAAATCCTTGATAAAAAAGAAAAAAATTAATCTGTATATTACTTCCTTGCAATATTATTATCGAAATCAATTTCAAAAATGTGAAAAATACAGACAGTCACAATATTTTGACAATAGCTACATTTTATCTCCAAATGCCATCAGGATACACTACACACGTCATGTTCCTGGTCAACACAAAACCCATTGTGTTACCATCGGATGGTAACGATAAATCACAGAGATCAGAACCCGAAAAAAGGAAACAAATTTAAAACTTTCTTTTTTCAGCCCACAACTTGCTTGTAATGATAAATGTGGATGACGTCACAATTGGACATTAATGTCAACTTGACCAACTGGTCCCTTGAGTAGTATTGTTCGGAACTGGAATTATATTTGCACAGGATATGATAATTTACTATGTTGAAGAAATGTAAGATGATAAATTACTTATATTAAAAATTTACAAAATGTTAATAAATTAAGGCATCTAAAATCTAATTCCAAAAAATGAATTAGGCTGTTCCTTGTCATATCAAATTTATGACTCGATTGAGTTACTCCTTGTGCAAAAACTAAAATTATTGGGATACGAATTATAAAATCAACTTTGACAGGTTTTTATTTTAATCAATTATAACATATCCATCAATGCAATATTTTGCTTGTAAAAATATATGTTTTATTATAAGAGGTCTTCAACTTCAGTGATCTAAATGACTATTTTCAATTAGAAACATATTTGTTGACGTGAAAGGTCTTGTATTGCAATGTCCCAAAGGACTATTTACAATCAGAAACACATTTTTCAATGTCAGTGGTCTTCTATTGCAATGTGCTTAAGAAGTATTTTTAATTAGTAACATATTTTTTATTGTGGGAAGTCGTTTATAACGGTAATCCAAATTTTCAATTAAAAACGTTTTTTGTGTAAGAACACTTCTATTATCAGTGTCTCATCGGACTATTTTCAATTAGTTGAGAAAAAAAAATTAGAAGCATATCTTATAATCTAGTGTCCAAAAAGACTATTATCAATTAGAAGCATATTTTTTGATGTCGTGATTTTCCAATTTTCCTGTAATTATATATCTGCAACTCGCCTGTAAGCCACACCGTGTGGAATTCGAAGTTGCGATGTATGAAAAAAAAAACAAATGATTTTGAGATCTTTCTAATGATAGATGATGAGATAGTACTTTATATGGTTTCTTTAGAGAAATATCGGATAGTGTGACTTATTGCTCGAACCTAACCGTTCGCATTTCAACATTTGAATATTCACACAGATTCTATACTACAAGCTAAACCGTTAAAGATACAAAAAACTTTGTTCAGACGAAAGATGCAGAATAAAATTACGAATAAAATGATATATATCGTTGAGTGTCTTCATATAATCTTATCGAGATTTTCCAGTTTTCCTTAAATTTTACAACTGCAACTCGTCTGTAGGCCACACCTACCGTGCGAAATTGGGAGTTGGGATATATGGGATATAACGATGTATAATACTTTATATGGTTTCTTTAGAGAAATATCGAATAGTGTGACTTGTTGCTCGAGCCCGAAGTGGCCTAAAGTTCAGGAACTATATTTCCAAGTGAAAATGAAACCCTGGCTTGAATCTGCTACCTTGTGCTCACAGGACATTTAACTGCTATTGCATTATTGGGTATTCCCTATACGTTTTAAATTTTCAACAATTACATTCAATCCAAAACAAGTTCCCTGAATATCTGGTTCTTGGCGTGTGCATGATTTCCGAATCACGTCGCCTTTTTCCTCACACGAGTCTCTTTTTCTGTTTTTGCCTTCGTGTTAGTATCTACCATACTTCGGTTACTTGGCTGATTTTTGGAGAGTGTTTTCTCGTGCACGTAGCCAAGCGCCGCGACGGGATTGATAAATTTCGGCAACGGTTCAAATGTTTTTCAGAAGGTGAAAGTGAATTTGATTAATGTTCGCGCTAGCGTTTCGAGTATTATTGACGTGTATCATTTTTCGATGATGGGGATTTTAGGTTTTGTAGAGAGGTCTTTGTTTTAATGAAAGTAAAAAGAAGAGACGCTATGTAATTTGCGTCAGGTTGAATACCTCTAATTTTGAGAGAAATAGAAATACAATAGCGTTTTAAATGTTTTGTCGTGACGACAACGTGGTGCATAATTGAAAAAAGTTTTTTTAGACGCTACATTGGAAGTCCCCTTTATTTAAAAAATATGTTTCTAATTAAATATAGTTCTTTGAGATACCAAAAACATTTTAAATTAAAAATAGTTCAATTAACAGGTCCTGGTCAGTAGAAGACAACTTACATTAAAACATATTTTTAATTGAAAATATATCACAATTTCTGATATTTTACGATGCTTTGCGAAATACTTATTATATGTCTATTAACAATATAAACATTGTTGATTAAATATGATATTTTATAACATTTGTATCAGTCTGCAGAATCATACTTAATGAGCTAAAGTTTGTGTTTTGCATATACATATATTCATCGTGAAACTAATGTTTTTCAATTACAATACTTTATTCTTGTTCTTTTATTTAATCCTCATAAATCTTAAGAGAAATCTTAAGTATTCAATTTAGGATAGGTCATTTGGATCAGTGTTTACAGCAAGAGTTAACAGCAAAAAGGCAAATATCTGTCAGAGATACAATAAAACTCCACATACTTTCCAAAAATAAAATGGTTTACGTTAGGCCTAGCTTAATTTATATTTCATTTAGGTATTTATTTGACTAGTAAAATATATTAATATGAAATGTTGTGTAATATTCAACAATAAATTATAGATTTGTTGTATGTTTTGTGCGGAAACACATTAAATGACAAAAACGTCGATTCCATAAACCAACTCCGTATAATTCTCACCTATTAGTAAGTTTTTACATTTACCTTCTTCTTTTTATAAACATTTGCATTAACAAGTTGCGTGTGATCACAAAAATATAAAAAACTACAACCGTCGTAATTTCAAACGACGCGGAACTCAATTACTTCTTAATACGAATTAAAAAAAGGCGTTTTAATTGCTTCAATTGAATTCATTACATCGCTCTGGAGAATTTCCAATCTAAATAGACTCGAGAGACTAGATATCTTTATTGAAAATATTTTTAAAAAAAATTCAATTGGATTATTCACTTTTAGAAAGAGCAAGTACTCATTCGGTAGACGATGGTGATTGATTTTATCCTATGTATTGTGAAATAAGGCAAATATTTTAAAAAATTCAATTCAATACATAGATTTTTGTAATACATTGCATCCATTTAAACAATCAAAGTATTTTCTTATTTACAAAATTCCAAACAATATATAGGAAGCAACGGTATCCATTACTGCAATTTTAAACGCTACCTGTATTTAATTACATCCGTAATTACTTTTGATAGACGATTATTTTATTTTACACATAAATTTATGAACAAAGCGTAAAATTGTATGTGTTGATCGTTTAGTAGCAAAACTTTAATAATTCTTATCAAATTTAATAATTTGATGCATTTAAAGGTACTCGTAAACTTTTAGTGATGGAATTTAATACATTGAGGTACTTGAATGTTGAAATAAAGTTTTGATAAATATTTTTAAAAATTAAACAATCTCTGCAATATGTCTTGAAACTTGATATAGAGATGATCAAAAACCAAACTGAATGACTTTAAAGATTTTTTTAAATCAAATATGTAAGAAATTCCCAGTCTTATCATTTTGTAGGTGGTGCTTTAAAACTAATAGGTAATTTTATATGTTATTTGAACTTTTTTCCAAAAAGAATTAGTTGAATAAATTACATGTTGCGATAAGTTTTTATACTATTTAGTAATATTTAATTAGAACATATGTTAATTAACAATGGAGTGGCAAAATCATAATATTTGGAATGAACTACACTTTCGCCCCAAAAAATATTCGCATTTGTATCATAATTAATTGCAAATTCTAACTATATAAAAAGATATGTGTTTCATGCCTCATTGAGTTGAAAAGTGAACAAAAATAACTAACCTGGGCTAAAAAAGAATGTGTCGAAACAGTTTTGACCAACGAATATAATAATTGCATTGAAACTTTCTCGTTCACGACTTTATACCTTAGGGAACACGAACAAAGGCCTATACAACAATTTAAAACATATCACAACAGAGTGAAAACAATGAATTTACTAATGTTGTGGTCACGTTTTGCTTAAAAAATCTCTAAACATCATCTGTGTGGTCTATGAGGGAAAAAATCACAGTTAAACTTGCAAAAGGCAAAAACATAATTTTTATAATTATTTGATTTTGCATTATGGAAATTCATGTAAGAGTAACTATGTTAATTAATCCTAAAGTTTTTATGCAGATTTTATTTGTGTAAATTCTAATTATTGAATATTTAAATATGAATGCAATTTGTGAATCATCACTTATAATTTATTGAGCGCTCAGGGACATTCGATCAATGTCAAAGACGTTGTAGTAGTTAAATCTTCAATTAAACAAAGTTTTTGAATCAAATTTTATTTCTACTTATATAATTAATTGAGATAATGTTGTCTAAGAATTAGCGTTGTTGCCAAAAAATAACTTTCGCTGATTCTAACAAGCGTTAGAGAACTTTTCGATGTCTAAATTCATCGTCTAACTATAAAATGAAAACGATAGCTATCTCGATTGTAATAAAACCCACACAATAACGTATAAATAAATAAATTCATGTGTATATATGTGTATTTATAAACATACATGTATAGAAAAAAAGTAAATATACAATTCGCAGAGTTATGTACACGTGTGTATAGTGAAAGTGGTTCCCGCCGAAATTCAACTCTTTTGTTGCTGGATGATGTTTTTAGTACAGTCCGTTGGAAATGCTTAAAAATCATATAAAGAAAGAAAATTTTATACAATACGCAATAAACATAAAATGTAAAGCGGTTTGCATATACTAATTACAAAAATTCAATTAAAAAACCCAAAACATCAAGTTGTAATTTTACTAAGTACCTACGCGAGTTTGCCCAAAACCTAGTAATTAAAAGTTACTCCTAAGCTGAATTTTATTTCCACAAAAGGGATTGATTTAGTACTTACGCACAAGCATAATAAAATTATTGCAATTTTATTTCATATTCAAATCAAAGTAATAAATACTTATTACAGTGAAAAACTTTCTAAAGCTATATATTAATGTAAGTTTAAGTACTTAAGAAAATCCTACTGGATGGATGATTGCAAAAACTTCTTGTATGTTGATGGATGTTTAGATTTAAGTTCTAATTGCAAGAGAAAATATAATATTGATGCAATGTTGTAACGTACTATTTAGTACTTTTTATTCACAACCGATGTAAAAAAATTAAACAGAAATTGAATTTCAGAGTCAATTTTCAAATTGAGTAATACCTAAGCATCTAAAATAGATCAACATTGGATACTTCTTGCGAAGTTTTTGAAGAGAGCACAAACAGAAGAAGTAGAGAAACAAGCTTAGATATTAGACCCAAAAATATTTAAGATCATTTGATCATAAATAATAAATTATTATGATCATTTATTTTATGATTAAATAATCATAAATAATAACATCTCAAATAATTTATACAGTAACATGTGAATGGATTTATATCACAACAACACAGATTTAAATAATAAGTACTTGAATATTGTATATTGTTTATTATTTTCAGGCAATACACAAGCAAATATATTATTAAAATAAATTTTCGAATTTAATTGCAAAATTGGTAGATACTCTTCTATTGTATGTATTAATAGTAATCTTTATAAGGGGTGATTTTTCAATGACACATAGGTAAAATTATATTTTCTCAATTAAAAAAGTTCGATATTTATTGAAAAACAAATTATTGTAACGATTTCGAAGTATGAAGAATCTTCAAAATTCTACCTAAATTGCGCCCACATATAATCCAATATTTAGCCACAATTCATTTCTACTGGGATTGAGTTATTTAGGTAACATTAATTTACTCATTTTTATCTCTATCTTATTTAGATATAATTAGTCATCATTATTCAATAAAGAATATTAATAAAAACATCAACAAAAGTAAAAAATCAAATTGTAGAGGTCGATACGTGATAGGGGTAGTAAATGACTATCGAAGGTTATATGAGGACAAAAGTTAAATTTCAAAAATTTTATGTGCTCTTTAACCTAATTTTTTTCTAAAATCCCATATTTTCAATCTCAAATACGAGTTTTGGGTATATGATATCAAGTAGTAGACTCTTATAGAGACGAACATTTTTGCTTGAAAATATAAATCAAAATATTTTCAAGTGAGGAAAGTTTTGCCCAGCATTGCAAATAAATAAGAATTTATTATTGCTATTAGGAATATGACAATAACTGAGTTGCCTTCTAATGAAAAATCATCAAAAATAGGAACAGCTTTCGTGGAAAAGCACGTAATACTGGAGAAGTCTAAGCACAACAACTAAAAATGGTCGAACAAGAAAAATAGTAAAGAAATGATATCAAGTAGTGTAGAGACATCAATTTTGCTTGAAAATATAAATCAAAATATTTTCAAGTGAGAAAAGTTTTGTTCAGCATTGGTGCAATAAATGAAAATATATCATTACTATTAAGAATATGGTAATCATTCAGTTGCCTTATAATAAAAAATCATCAATAATAGGAACAGCTATCGTGGAAAAGCACGTAATACTCAAGAAGTCTAAGCACAAAAACTAAAAATGGTCAAACAAGAAAAATAGTAGTGACCCTAAATGCTTAGATCATTAGGGCGTAGAAAAGGAGCACAACAAATAAAATTTTCGAACAGTAATTTTAGTTTATTTTATTATCCCAGTCATCTTATTAAAGATGTTCATTAAATTCCATTTCATCACGTTTACTATAAAAATCATATGTTGTACATCTGCAACATGGAGCACGGCCGTTCGTGTCTCATTTGTTAACAACACGTAATTTTCAACCTTGAACTAGGCGGCGGCGCAGAGTATAAAGTAACGACAACTAAAGCTTTGTACACACAATTAATGCGCGAAACGAGATTCAGTACGAGAACTATTACTGAACAATCAATCAACTCATATACTATTAATGAGCAAAACTCGTTTTTTGAAGTTCGAGATCTTTGCAAACACACCGCAAAAATATTCGGTCTTGACGTTGACTCGGTTCAATGAAATTGGATAAAAGATTTTTAACAGCCATCAGAAATTGTTCTATGAGCTGTGTTTGCTATCATACTAGTATATTTTTCCAATAGGCAACCCAGCGGTCAACAACTCTTCTTTTATATGTCTAATCATATATTGGGTGTGCTATCTAATGCTGTTGGTATATATATATATTGTTGGCCACCGCTGCCACCAAATAAATGTTGAAGCTCGATCAGCTTTTCTCTTCATCAACCGATTTCGTTAGATGTTATAGTAAATATCAATATAAATTTAAATTAAACAGAATACTTTTCATGAAATCATTTTTTTTTCGCGCACATTTATAACTCTGAGATGTCATCTACACGAAATCTACCCAACTGCCCACCTGAAGTTACATTTCGGCTTTCTTTAACATTTTATTTAGTTAAAGGGGCTTTCCTTGATTTTGAAAATGATCAATAGATTTATATGTATGAGTGCAAGTCAAGTTTTTACCCGTTCGGATATCATGGGAATTACTTCCTTATATGGAGTTCATCGATAAAAGTTTATTACAATGTAACGACTATTCTTATGATAAATGCAAAACAATTTAGAATACGATTCATTACGTAGTGTGTTCTTAATATATTAGTTATTAATATTAACTAATTAAGTGTTGGGTCACAACAATATGTTGCAGCAATGCCCACGAAATATTTGAGATTTGTAACTTCAAGTAAAAATTTGATATCATACTGCTCAAGCTGGCCGAGGTTAAGACCGAATCCAAAACTTGCATTTATGATAGCATACGTTCTTAACCATTACACCACAACAGGCTTAAGACATGAAAGTACATCGACTTATTTTCCAGATGTTTAGACAAATTATTTAGATATTAATCTGAATAACTTGCTTATTTATTTTCATTCAACGTCTACTCCAAAACATATTAAGTAAAATCCATGCAGAATCACACCAGGGAATAAAAGGATCTATTTCAGTAAATATTTTAAATACAGATTTAAAGGTTTTTGAGTTGCATCAAAACGTGTTTTTCATGTATACAAAAATTCGAATATTTTGCAGAGTTTGCACAATAATTTAATTCATTAATAAATCTCTTTATTCCTTTGATTCTGAATGCATTTTTCTTTTATCCTCTGATTTGGTCATATCAAATTCAAACACATAATAACAATTAAACATGCGACTAACAAATACAAATCTGTTCTCACTTTTAAATAAAGTGTGATATAAAAAACTGAATGTAAAACTTCAAGTAAAAAATTAAAAGTTAGTCACGAAATTTAAGTCTACAGTTCCTGATTTTTGTGCTCAAAAATATTAACCCAGTTTCAAGTGTTAATGAAGGCAAATTACAGTCTGGTTTCCAAACAATTTTACGATTAACTGACCTCTGTTCCATTTCAAATCCGGTTCGTGCGACATAAAGTTAACATTTGCTGCTTGGGCTGTCGAGAAAGAAAAGAAAATCATATAAAAATTGCCAAAAAACAGAAAAATTTGAAAAATATTCAATAATATTTTTCTAAATCAATTGGACAAAATTTGAGAAACTACATATCTTTGAATAAATCATTTTTGAATTAATCAAATAAAAGGAAATAAATCTAAGTATATAGACACATTAACCTGTACGAATTAGCATATATACATGAGCTAGCAGAAATACATGATTATTAATAAACAATGCAAGTATTAATCTTCTGTTAATTTTAATCACATTTAATATGCATTCATCGGCACATCATACACACAAATGGATTGCAATTAGCACAAAACAGCATGCAAATTATTGAATGATAAATTTATTGTGATAATAAAAAAATCATGCAAATTGTGAGGAAAACTCCCACTTAAAATGACTTATTTTGAAGATGGTCAGATCATATAGAAGCTTAAGAAGAAAACAGAGCTTTTGAATAAAATGATAATAGATAATGCTGTAATTATAGAGCCTGCATAGTTTATTTGTGTGAATTAATATATTTTCAGATTATTGAGTATCAATTGCATGTAAGAATGCATTGGCAAGTATATTGGATAAATTTAATAACTTTACCTCAAATTGTAAGGAATAATTTAATTAAACCAATATATAAATTTTGGTTTGTAATTTATTTCCTATTAAAAAAATAACGTAGTATTGTCAATGTACTTATTTCAGAACACCATGCAATAAGTCTGTATTTTCAAGGAAGAACAAGCATTTTGATTTTATTGTAAGTTGTCATGATAACTACGAACACGCAAATGTTCATCACGTACTGAAAAAGCGATTCTAAAACGATTTATTTTAGCATTTGTAAAGCTTTTCCTGATATAAATAGAATGAGAAAATAAGAATAAATTTGAATTTAAATACAAAACACTATACGTTGATTTTTAATGAGTAATGAGTCCAATTTAGATCGAACTTTATGATAAATTGCATATTTATAAAAAATCTGGCATCTATTATTTAGATAGAATGAGAATATGAGTATAATTACTTATTGGCATATTTTAAATATTGAGTTCATTTCGAATCCATCTGTTTTTTAAACAAAAATTGATGTGAAAAAATCAGATACCTATGAAAAATCTGGCAGAATTACTCTTATGAATTACATATTAACATTTGGGAAGTTGAGCTTTAAGTTTCATGAGCTTAAAAATGCTCAATCAAATTTGAAACAACATAAATTGCATATATAAAAAATTCAAAAATACATCATGAACTATTAAACTAATACTAAAACAAATCAATTTGAAACTTCATCATTTCATCATTTAATAAATTTTTATTAAACCAGTATTTTTCCCAGCAGTAGTTGGTCGATTAAGTTCGATTTAATTAATATTAATACACATAATTATTGTATAAAACTTTCTAAAAGTATTTTATCGCAATTTTTCTTTTATATTTTTTCGTATCAAGTTTATCCTAAAAATTACATTATGTTAACTTTTTGGACATTTAGAGAATTATTGCTCATCATTTTGCATAGTATAACCGCATTTAATCTAATTTCACAATGTTGATGTTGGTCAAATTTTTCAGGCAATAAATTATTAATAAAGTAAAGATTTGGAACGAAACTAAATTCGTATAAAACAATAGTTTTGATTATACAAAATTGATGTAGACATCATAATATACCGATTGAATCTAATGTTTGTTTCAATGAATGATACATTAATTTACTTATTTAAAAATGCATCAGTATCAATCATTTATCTTGCATAGATTTTTTCCGTCTTCAAGATTGAGAATAATGGCAAATCCGTCTCGGTTGGCTGCAATCGTTGTCGTTGTTTTATATTTTTTCCTCATGTGCATTATATATTTTTTTCATTGCGTAACCGAGTAAAAATAGAAAAATTGATTTCATATCGAAACCCAGTCAACTAAATAGACTACGGCGGTAGTAGTCAGTATGTAATTGGGTCCTCTGGTCGACATTTATATCCGCAGTCCGTTACAATTTACTGGATTAGATAAAGATTTAGAAAACGAAAGTGTGAAATTGATAATTATTTTAACAGTTGCACGTCTAGGGACTTTAAATATGATAATGGCCTGAGCCCACGCGTGCCGATATACATGTGCGATCATGGAGAGGAATGTGAATGGGGAAAATAATGAAAGTAGAGTAAATATTGATGATTGTACTAATGATTTTAATGAAATGGAATATTTAAAATTATGGTAAAATTGTAATTATAGTATGAAAAATTTCCAGGCCCTAGTCAGATAAAAAAATGCAAGTTTATATAGAGAAATTATCACTTCTTTTAATTTAATAAAATATAGTATAAGTCATGGATCTTAAAAAATGTAAAAAATCTAATAGTTCAAAAAATCCAATTTTTGTCTAATCATTTGATTTTTTTACAAATATAATAGAAGTACACTATATAAAATCATAAAAAAATCTATGTATTATTATCATATATCTAATAATCGATGTCTGTAATTAAAATTCTATCCAAAGTCAGAATTTGTAAGCCAATCAATAGTAATAAATCAAGTAAGTTTCCAGTTCTAGAAAGGTGGAAATTGTCAAGTAAAAGTTACGGGTTATTACTTTGATAATTTATATGTTTCGATTTTAACTTCGGTAATAAATTTAATAAATTGAAATTATTATCAAACTTCCTATTTGGAGCAGACTGATCCTCAGCATCTTTGATAAATAATAATGTAATCTCTTCATTGATAGATAAGTCAATATTGAAGATTCGAAAAATACATCCAATCATATATAGAAACTATCATTCAACCATTATATAACATTTAGTCTTTCTAATTAACGAGCTACCACTCACAAACAAACAACATTCATCGAATTAAAATAAAACATTTCTCTCGGCATAAATTATTCCATGAATATTTTTTTCTGTTGACTTCGCAGTCGCCAAGATTTTGGGATTATTAAAAAAACTTGATTGGTAAGATTCGACAGTTCGAATAATCGTCGATTTTGTTCGTCAAAAATAAATGATTGAAATAAAACCATAACATCCGAGCACTTTCACTATCGTTTAAAGACAGATTTATAATTTAGCGCCGTTTCTGGTCGATAATATCCAGTAATTCGCAGTGATAAATTGATAGCAAAAATAAAATAACTTTAAAATAGTTTAAATATAGATCTGGATAGTCGGAATATTTTAATAAATAGCTAAGTATAAGGTTTTATGATCATTGTAGAGGTAATGTTGGAAAATGTGTTCATTTAAAATATAATTATATATATTTAAAGTCGTAAGAAACACTCAGAAACACGTTTCGTAATACATTATTAAACGAGGCATATTCTGCAATAGATGCAGAAGCACATTGATTTTACATAAATCATTATTTTTAGTAATAATATAATTAGGAGATATTCATAAAAGCAGTGAATGGTGCAAAACTCCATTAGATTTAGAAATCTTTTATAATTTTTTATAATCATGAACTCTATGAACTTGGACAGGCACTATTAGAGCTCTAATTGCCTAATATATTAATAGTTTTAAAAATAATTTAATAGATGATATATTGGAGAAAATTCAAGGTAAAATTGTAACACATTAAGCTCCTCGATCAATATTTGGCGAGGATTAAATTAAAATATTTCAAAATTTAAAATAAAATTCTTAATATCTTTGCAGCACCAGATGAAACAGAATTATACATGTTCTACGCTTTTACAAATTGATGATTTCTTATCCTCATATCAGAGGTGTACACTAGCGCAAAAACTTGATGAACATTACCAAAATAACAAATAAACAGAAATGAACAAATATACATCTATCAAAGTATGGCAAATATGTATTAGCAGTTCCAGGTTTTGAATAAACAGTATGATTGTTCTTTTGCAGCAATGAATTGAAATTAATTTAATAACTGTTCTGCGCTTTGGAATAAATTGTCGGTGTCTATCTATAATTAAGCATAGAAGTCTTGTCAACTATACTGCAATCAATACGATAATCTATTATTCTTATTATCCTCTAAAACAAGTTCGTCCTTTCAAAACGAGATCTCGTTTCCTGCCGTGATAACAATGACCGCCTACTTCTGGGAGACAGACATCACGTCCAAGGAACAACGCGCCGATCTAAGCGTACAATCAAATAACTTTTGCGTCTGTATTATCTTTTGCATCGACAATTAATCCGCGATGTAAATTATAAAAGATGTCGCATAAATCTGTCGAGACCGCAGAACGATTAATAAAAATGTATTCATTCTATAATATCAACACAGGAGATCTTGTCTCCTCATCCGATTAACATTTGCATTGTTCGTAGCCTCCCTGGTTCTCCTTGATAATTCCACAAGACTAGGGAATAATAGGCTGAATGGAGTCATATGTGCAAGAGTTATGAAGTTTGAACACGTTATAATAATAATACAGAAATGACACTGTTAAAAGGTAATTATGCTCCAGCTCCAGGCAACAGCATTCTGGATTTTTTAGACCAAATATTGTGATTTCTCTGTACTATATACATATAGCGTAAAAAAAACAAATTGCAGAGTCATAATGGTGGATTCAAATATTTTTCATCATTTACTATGAATCATTAGCAACTAATCTCAACTAACGCAGATACAAAAAAATGCCAAACAATCTAATAACTCAGTAAGGTGGAAAAGTGTTATCTCAACCAAAAATTTGTTATGAATCTCGTGTACCTTTACTGAATGATTCAACATCATCTTATCCCACGGACCTCCCTCTGCCTAAGAAACATTGTCTATCTCTATATAGTTCCTTCTCTATAATTTTTCAGATGTCATGTATAATCTTCGTGTCTGTTAGAATTTCTTCGCCTGTGGTGTAAGAATATTCATCGATACAAACTTTCAGTGGCCGTAAATTCAGCAGATTTATCTCAACCATCATTGCCTACGGGAATCGACACACAATGAACGTTGTCAAGTTAACACCGGACTACTGATGTTCGATATTGTTAAAATAGAGAAAGAGCTGTTGGATAGATAGAGTATTATTCTGGTGAATAAATCTAGGATAAAGATATCACTTTGGAATTATTAAAAGACCTCAAGTTTCAATAAAAGTACAAAGATTCATCAGGAAGATTAGTACCAATTTACAATGCTCAATTCAAATCAACTTTTGCAACAGTTGCCATGCCAAAAAATGTAGATATCAATAAATAAATAAAAGCTTACTTGAATCAATTTTACAAATTCAATAGGTAAGTGGTTAATACTGCAGATTTCGGTAACAGTTTATTATAAGTGCATACTAAAATTTCACCAAAAAATATCCCACTCATCCTAAATCTACGTTAATTGTGGCTGATGGCTGTGAATAATTGGTAACTCCGATATTTATAGAAACGTTTAGTCGAGTGACCAGTGAAGAAAAGTAAAAGGCAGGAAGACATCTGAAACAACCTCACGGCACACAAACACTCCCAAAGGTAAAGAAACTACTTCTATACATTTATATTTCGTCCGAACTGATATGTACAAAGTACATCTAGTTTTTTAACGATAATAGTTCTGAGATCAAAGAGAATAGCTTGAACTTATTAGTCTAATTGTAGGACAAGAATGTGGAAATGAGTATACAGGTTTATAGTACATTTGTTGAAACGATAAGGCGCATGTGAATATCCTTGCTGCTGGTTATGGAAAAATGAGATCTAAAAATTTGTTTTCCTTTTTTTTTCTATTTGAACAGCAATAAGAACTACGTGTTTTATAGGCTGATATTCTGACGTAAATCTTAATTAGATATATTGTTCTCATGAGGGCAACCCAGTGGTCAACCTCTCTTAAAAACTCTTGTTTTTATGTTAGCTATATGTATTGGACATGTATATCTAATATTTTTGGTGTATACCTTTTTTATATGGAGCTATATCCACAAAAGGCAGTTTTCACTTAAGATCATATTTGAGATCTATAACCTCAATTGTTAATATACAGAGATCTATAGCCTCAAGGGTATTTGACATAATGTTGCCTGATTTTTGGAGATGGTGACCGAATCAGATCCACAAAATTAAAAATAATTTGATCCAACTTGAACTGTGCATTTTTTCACAACTATTTTGAAAAGAGTTGAAAAATAGTATTTCTAATAATAAAAGCTTATTTTTGATCAAAACCACTTCCTATGATTAATGACAAACTTTTTTTTAATTCATCGATTTTCAATTTGTATACTGTGGATATCCAATGAACGAATTAAGCATATAAATGAAAATGATGGCGATAATAAATAATTTAGGAAAACTGTTCTATCTGAAATTACCTTACAATTTATTAATGCACCGTTGAATTAAATATACTTTCTGAGCATATTCTACGTTTATAATTAACGTCTTGAAAATTATGTCAATCATATCTCATTAATAATTATAAAAGCTCGTTTCTTGAGCAATTTTACTTATAATTATAAAAGCTCAGATCAAAATTTATCAATAACTATAGAGGTGACAATAGGATTTCTAAATTTGTATGTTTAAAATTCCATAAAAAATAACATGTCAAAATTTAGTGATGAACAGAAAAAAATTTAGTTTAATAATGATATTTGTTTATGAAAACCTGTTCAAATTGCAATTAACTTACAGATAGATTTAGTAGTAAATACTCGACAAGAGTATTACGTAATATAACTAGCGTCTTAAAATTTATTTAAGAGATCCTATTAATAATTTAATTATAACTTTTATTTGATTTATAACAAAACGTTCAGAATCAATCATAAATCCAGACTGTTAGAATTTCCTATATATAGTTTTCCACGGAAGTCGTTCAGAAGTCAGTTGATTAGAATGTCCAGAACAGCCCAGAGGTGAATACCTAGTTTCAAAGGCATTAAGTATAAGATATATATAGTAAAAAAGGTTCATAAAAAAGCTGACTGTAATGTTCATTGAGATAGTAAATAAAGGTGCAAAGTAGTTTTTGCTTAAAAGTTAATCTAAATATGAGAACTTCAAAAACTGTTCCAAATGTAATAATTCATATATTTATTAATATGATTTATTAGCGAAATCAAATTTTCAGCAGATTGCCATCTACATTTTAGAATAAAAACTGATATCACTACTGCTTGATGTAGGGTCGAGATAAGTATTCAACCTGGAACTTTTGGTTTCAAAGCTAAAATCATTGCCTTAAAGCCTTAAAAAAGTAGATCTTTAAAATAACGTAAAAACTGATTACGTTGGCATTTTAGAAAAAGTACCATGTGTATATTATTATACAGAAATTCACATAGTAAACAAATACTGACTAATTTACAAATAATCACCAAAATCATTAATGGTATTTCTCAAAATTGAACTGAACATTGCATAATTTTTTCCCAAAATTATGAACGGTTACAAAAATTGAATATTCAGAACGTATGCAGTTTGCATCATGTTTGAATGACAATTTTCAAATAACCGCCAAAATCTTAACCCTTTCCACTCGGATGCCGCCGCTCCGGCGACAAAATACATACAAATTTTGCAATGCGCGAGTGGAAAGGGTTACTATCATTTCTGTAAATTGATATTGAACATAGTCTTTTGTATTGCAAAATGTCTAATTTACAAATTACCACGGCAATTATTATTAATATTTCTCAGAATTGAAGCTGAAAATAAACGAGGAAAAAGTTTTTCTCCAAAAAAAGGTTACAAAAGTGAAAGATTCAGAACCTCTGCATCCAGATAAAGACTCGATGAACTAAAGAAAGAGCGAAAGTGATAAGAACAGAATATATTTCTGATGCATTCAATCGTAACTTTTCCTTTCCACTAAGAAACTCATTGGAACACGGTGGAGAGATACTATATACCAGCGGTCAGACGTCCGCATACATTTCATATGGATACTTGACGCTTATAGTAAGTGCGGCTTCAACAAAAAAAAAATTGTTTTACTATGAAGATTTATTACTTGAGAGCTACTTCGAGATTTCCTGTATACGCGTTTAGAATACTGCGTAAATGATATTATTTATTTAAGTAAAAACCTTGCTTGCAAACTTATAAATCAGAAGAAATAAAAAGGATTAGTAAGTTAAAACAAGGTAATATTAAAAACCTTGTTTGTACATATATAAATCAGTATCTGGAAATGAAATAGGCTTAATAAGAATATTGATTGGAAAATTAATTTATTATTGCTATATTAATTAATAATTATTACTGAATTTAATTAAGATACGCTGAGAATGAGTTCTGATTGCATATCAAGCCTATGTAATTTATATCTGCATCTTAATAAATTAGGTCAATTTATTTTATATACATTCAACGCAAAAAAATATTTCACTTCGTCATTCGAAATAAATGTGTTATATTAAATATAAAAAGCCTAAATTCACTGAAAGCTTTATCAGTGGTAAAAGCTTTCCGCTTGATAGTGTATATTGTCAGCTTGATATCAAGCAGAAATAACTTAAGTTTGTATATGAAATAGAGATGGAAACATATTTCTAGTTAAACGATTCTCTAATAATTCAAAACAAATACTATATTATAGTAACATTTTAAATTTTTATGGAATGGCCCTTATGACTTTAAATATCATTTCCCTGAAAGGCAGCAAACAAATTTGATACAACATAAATTATATGCAGGAAACAAATAAGTCACGATTGTTTATACGTCAAAGCGTTGTTTCAAAGTAACCGAAATTACCTCTCTGGAAAACCTTTCTCAGTGATTTATTCTCTACAATTTCTTCCTGTTTAGTTCATAAACGATTTGAACTTATAAATAATAGCTAACATTTTCTGGTTGACAATAATGGTTAATGACTAATTGATAAATGACCAGCAATTTTGATGGTGACAGCATTACATACTATTGAAAGAATTAATTTTCATTAAAGCTACTATACACACAAATTTCGTATTATAAAATAATCAACTGCAAAATTCATACTTCATACTTCAATTAGATTTTTGTTTTTTGAGTAAATTATATAAGTAATACAAAGGAAACTTGTCTATTCCCAGAACGCAGCGTAGCACCTTGCTCATTATTTATTACAAGCAATAAATAATTCCCAAAGAATTAGTTTTAGGTGATTTTTATATTCTATCAACACAATTCTATTACCCACTCGGTGTTATATACAGCAGTGACAAAAAATCATAAATATGCATCGCAAATAAATGGTTACATTAAGTACGTCGTAAAATAAAGAGTACGGCGCATGTTGATGAATAGATCTAGTATTGACAATAACCACAAAGAACAAAAGCCAAAGAATATAATACTCGGCTACAGAATGGAAATCACATGATGTCATTTTATGTGCAAAAGTAACATAATATCAAACGTGCTGGGAAATGTCCCAGTCAGGAAGCATCGAGTAACACTTGTCACTTGCACGAGATCAGGGAAATCAATCGGTTAATTAAAAGTCCAGCACCAGGTACGAAATTGGAAATTTAATAGATATATTACTAATTTTAGGTACTAAAATTCTTATTGTATATTGTTCTTCATGATTAATGTATTCTACTTAAGATAACTCATTAAAATTGGAACGAGGCAATATACAATAAAAAAATTCGCCACAAGGCGATATCAATGCCTGAAACATAAGTAGTGTGGATGGTAATCAAGAAGGTGTAAGATCGTAATCATATGATTTATTATTAAATAGATTGCTGATTTTTTATATTCATGATACATACAGTGATTAATTAATATAAAATAATTGGCTAATTAAGTTTGGATAAACAGCTCTTAATTTTTGAAAATTCCAAAAGAATATCACTGGATAGTCATGAAATTATTCAACATTGCCAGTGGTTAAATAAATAGTGTTTTTTAGAAATTTGATTTTCTTAGGATAGTCTTTAATGATATTTCAAGAAATTCTTTAATGAATATGTTTTTAGAAATACTTAAAATTTTGATATCCTCTTGCAGAAGTTAATAACCGGGCATAGTTCTCGATCTTACAAAATTCATTTTAAGATCCCAATTCCGTGGAGAAATCTTTTAAAGGTCTTTTGTAATTCTTTCGCTAGAACCTATCTCGTAATAAAATCCTTCCACGAACTTACAAGAGAATCACATGTTAAAGATGTGATCTTAACAAACACAAAAAGCTTAATTTTTTGCGTGTTAGATGTCTGCGTTTCTAAAACTATATTAAAAACATTAATAATTCAGAAATAAGGTTGTACGGACGTATTTGAAGGTGACAATCTTCATGGCATTGAGCTTTACACTGGATAGTTGCTACCCCTGGTAGAGGGAGTAGCGGGTTGTTTTAATTGGACTAATAGTTCACTTCTAAAAAAAACTCCGCGAAACAACATGTATAATAAATAACCAATAAATATATCTTCTTTCATTATAAATTAGTGACAAATCAGTGTTTGTAATAAGAACTGCAACAAATACATGCAAATATGAAATAAATCAGTGTTTAATACAGTCCACAGCTGCAAGGGTTAAATCATAGCCCAACAACCTGAATGTTCGAAGGAGAGTTTTAATAAATCCATAACTACGTAACATAAATATAAAGGTACATGGAAATTGAAAGTGTTAAATTCAGGTTTGAATAGAATTGATACTTTGATTTGATACATAGACAAAGAATTGAAATAAATAGTTTTTTTTTTTAAACCAGAAACCTATAGCTGGAAAAATCAAAGCCCTCACCAAAGAGCCATGAATGAGCTCGAATCATAAAATATAATTTATATTTGTTTATCTGAATAATATAGATGCAATTTGCAATAATAGTCTACACTTCTACAGTGACCAGATACGATCAGTTTTTCAGTCTTTAGCAACATTCTATTTAAATGTACTGCTAAAACAATCGTCATTTGAACTTCCTTAACCAAACTGAATATTTACAGGGAGAATCCCCTACCAACTCATTAAATATTTAAAACAAACAATTATGAGACTTCAATTTTTATTGTGATCACAAGTCTCTCGATAAAATGCTAATGGATTCGTTCAAAGCAAATGATTTAGCCCAGACAAAGCAATAGTATTCGGCAATAAAATTGTGCACAGAATGAATATATGCTATGCAATTCCTCCTGTACATTAATATTGAACAGGTCACAAGCAATAGAACAAAGGTTATACTGTAGCATTCGTCTTAAATACGATGCGGCCATAAATCATGGTAAAACGCTGCCTACACAGTTGCCTACTTGCATTAGGCAAGACAGCTGTTCGCGATTCAAGGTCAGAATCGGAAACAAGAAATTAACCCATTTGCTCTTCTCTCTGTCTCTAGGCAAGATGCAAGAATCGCTCAATTAATACAAGATGTGTGCGTTCATCGTATTTGCAATAACTGCGTCATCCTAACAAGCAATCAATCCATCAAGTGCATAACAGTGCACATGACAATTTTCACATATGCACATCTTTTAATTTGTTGCAGAGGATAGAAGATCCAAAATACATCCACCTAATGGAAGAAAATTGATGATGACGAAAAATTATTGATTTACTAATTGTCAAAGACTCAAATCCATAGTTTTTGTGATCATCGACTTATAGTCATGTCCTAATTGTCCATGGACAAACTCAGTCAGGACAGTAGATTCAAAATAAAATCACCAAATGAAAAAAAAATGATGGTGATTGGAAATTGTATACCATCATACCCGGACGTCCAATTATTGGATTGGCATTCGATTTAGACATTCTAACCACTACCAAAAATTGATGTCCACTTGGACTAGATGCAGAACTGCAGATAATAAAATAAAAGAAATAGTGAGTTATCAAGAAAAAACAGGCCAGAAACTCTACAAACTCAATCAATTGTTGTAATCCATTATAGTTAAGGATAGAAGACTGCTGATACAATGACCAATTAAAGGTAAATAATGATGATGAAAAATTAAGATCAATTTAGGGATCGCAGACTCAAAAAACGACCATCAAATCGAAGAGAAACTGTTACAAACTGAAAAAATAAAATTGAAATGTATATAGAAACTTAAACCTTTTCGAGTTCATGGATTATTTTAATATAAGTATCTTTTGGAATTGCAGTTTAAAAGAAAGGCATTTTGACAGAAATACAGATAGATAAACAGACTAACATCAGAGAATTTCAGAAAACCAAAAAATATCCAAAAAAACGGATAGTAAATAAATAATAATTTCGTGATAGGCTTTATAAAAAAATATAAAATAACTATAATTTTAATAAATTTTAATATTATATATAAATTAATTAATATTCTAGTATTGTTTGATTGATTGATTCTTGGAGAACTTTTCTCATACATGAAAATTATAAAATATGACATATTTATCTAACATCAGAACATAATCCAACAGTATTATTTTCAATATTCTTGAAAATTTTTATGATCCCCAGAAACATTATATTTTATAAATTGTGTTAAATATTTCAAAACTAAATTATGTTGCACAATTACTACAATTATGCATATGAAACATGATGACAAATATTTTTTATTTTGTTTTATTTTAATTACCTTATACGATTGATGATCTATGCAAATGAATTATCACGAAGTAGTCGTTAAAAATCACGTTGTACATGCCATTAATTTACATAGTGTCAACAAAAAAATATAAAACATTGCTAACCCGCCCTCACAATCCGTAAAAACAGCTATAAATAAAGAAACTCCACTTTAACAAAAGAATATCTAATTTCATTATTATGTTAATACTAATTCACACTCGCCCTACCAAATTACTACTTATTTTGTATTGTCGAAAATATGATCATTTGATTTACATATTCAATCATTAAGCGCCGCAATAAAATGTAGCCGAAAGAAAGACCAGTGAATTTTTACGAATTAATTCGATCAGATTACGAATCGGTCGTAAAAGCCTTTGTTCAATTTCACTTTTCAAATTATATATTTTATGTTCTGCTTTATGTATAAACGGGCACATACGGACCTATAAAAATTCATATTAGCCAAAATGTGTGTACGTGAGGAGGTTGAACACAGAACGTGTTCTGAGAAAAAGAAATTTGTGAACTATGATAAATCATATGTGGAATTGATTTACAACCAAAGGTAGTAATACTTGTTATACTTTAGATTGCAGAATTTTTTTAAACCTTGATAAGAAAGCAACTAAACTCCAATACCTTTCAATCTGTTTATAAGCATGTGTACATGAGTATACCCTTTAACATTCGTATTGTTTCCAATAAAGGAAGAATAGAACATAATACATTAAAATCGAATTTATAGTTCGCTTTCCAACGATAAAATACTATTGATTAACTTCTTTATAAAAAGTATAGGATTACTACTTCTAATTTTTTTCGCAAACAATGCAACTTTAATGAAGCGAAAGCAACTGAATTTTTAATTTAAAGGCTGGTAATGAAATAGTTCATTCGATTCAATCAATTTATAGCGCAAAATCGAATATGCATTGAAAATCGACACGCAAGAAGAAAGGTATTAGAAAATATTTCCAGGTAATTATTATCAATCCTATTTATTGCTGGACGACATTTGAGATGAAGCTCATCGATATAAGAGACTGAGTAAATAATTGGTGAAAAACATTATCTAAAAGTAGGGATTTGAAATAAAAGCGAGTCTGACTTTAGACCAATATAATTGTACGCTGCTTCTGTATGGAATGCAAAATTACAGACTATACAGAACAAGGCATTAAGACTAGCACTAAACGAGTCGAGAGACCCACTGAATCAACGAAATACATAAACGAATAGACTCACTGAGAATTTTTACTCAGCCCTAAGGATCACGACAATATTAACATCCAGGTACTTAGCCAATTTACAAGAGAAATAGTGAAAAATCAGATATAGTTGGTAAGCATGCTAAGCTTTGGATTCGCAATCGTAAATAACATGTCCAGGAATATCGAAAAAATGACAATTGTTCCAAGTATTCAAGATTATTGTGTCTTTTTGTTGAACTATGAATTTTAAATTAAAAGAATTTAAAAAAATTTAAATTAACCGTAAGAAGCCATCTATTTTTAAAAAAAATAGCACTGAAGTTTTTTGGCGAGTTCGATAAAAAGTGGCTCATTTAATCAAAATGATAAAATAGTAAAATTTACAAAAGAAATAGTCAGTTATGGTAAACATGCCCAGCTGTGGATTAACAATCGTAAATAACATTTCTAGAAATACCGTAAAAATAATGACACAATTGCGTCAAGTTTTCAAGACTTTTTGTTAAAATATGACTTTAAAATTTATAGAAATGGTTAACCACGAGAAGCCGCTTTTTTTGAAAAAATGCACTGAAGTGTACTGGCGAGTATAATAGTTAAGTTTTATTAAATCCTAAAAAAATCATGACTTTTCTAATGCATTTTACTCACAACCAGTTTAAAAATTTGTAGTACTCCAAGGTTCGATACATTTTTTTCTAATTTTTGTCATGCTAGTTATGATCAATACTATGCCCCAGTGTAGTCTTGATGTTGAGTTCTGGGACACCCTGTCTATATGTATGTGCATGTATTAATATGTATATTATAAGTTCATTAATTTATTCAAATTACTCCCAGCTGGGCATCTCACGAGTACAAAAATTAAATTCCTTAATAGATTACAAATCAATCTTCCATCCTATAAAATTCCAAGTCTTTTAATAATTGGCAAGTCAATAATAATTATCAATCATGCATTAATAAAGTACTCATCGCGATTAAATAAGCGTCCGGACGGGCGCATGTATGAGTGTAAGCCAAGCCAGGCCGAGTGTTGAGTTCGAGGCAACTTTCTCCGGAGCTCGCGGCACACAGCGAGCGCGGGCAAACACAACATCTTCCGGGTTTGCGGTCGTGTGAATTTTGCGCTGCGCGAAGCCGATCGAAAATTGCCGAAAGAGATGGACGAAAGAACAGGAAAAGATAGTTTTGGATATGTGCTTTGGATTTGAATGGAATAAAATATTTTTTGATAATAAAGTAATAAAATAAATCATTATATATATCTAAGAACAAAAATAGACCCTAATTTCCCACTGGGGGTATTTCTATAAGCCCTGTACCCTTCAGCAAGTAACCTCATTGAACCCAAGGTTCAGATTGGTTATAAGAATAAATAAATAAAAAAAAGAAGAGACCCTAAAATTAATTTATGAATACAAATTAAATATGCATTTTTAAACTTAACACATTCCCGGACATCAAAAGAATCAGCAAGGTATAAAAACTGACAGTCATTTTATATTTAAATTGGTTGTGATATCCAAAATTTGATTAAACTGTTTATAATGATAGTTAGATTATCATATGTTAATCGATTTGTACCATGAATGCAATAGCATCCACGTCAAGTATTACGCTTATATTTTACGTATGTGCTTGCCCAAACTAGTTAGTGACTAAGGGAAAAGATAAGATAATATGAAAATACCTAAAAAATCATCACAATAAAGTTAGTCATTATAATAATAATCACAAAAACGTAAGGTTATATAAAATTCATAATAATTGATTTCAAACTTTGAATGCTATAGCATTCATGTCATTCTGCATCACAAAGAACGTGTTAATTGAAGTTTGAGGTATGTTACATTTATCAACAATGATATAAATATTAAAACCATGTTTTCCGATTAATGGGCTCGCCCGTGGGTAAGCGGTTAAGAGCGACGGGACTTGATTCAGAGGTCCCAGGTTCGATTACCATCTAAAAAAATACGAAGTAAGAAGAAGTTTCAGCCCAACAGCTCATAGGACGTAAGGTTCTGATTGCTGTTAATTCATAAAAAGAATGTTTTCCTATTTATTTACTAATTTTTTTACCAGCAGGTAAAACGCCCGGTTTGAGAAATCAAAAAAACTTTCAAACAAAACACAATGTTGGTAACCAAATTTATTTAAAAATCCAAGGTCAAGTATTTTGATTTCGGCACCGTTTCTCGTGATAAAATACATATTCAAAGGTATGAGTTTCGAATAATCACTTATTTCAAAGCAAAAAGTTACTGATGTTACCGTTATATCATTATCAAAATAATAGAATCACATAAATGAAGGCGGTTTTTGCAAAATAGAGAATTCAGTTTAGATAACAAGGTTTTTTTTATTTACATTTAAGAATTGCAATCTGTAGTTCTTATACAACATTCAGTAATTTTGTTGGTTTATTAGATAAAAGAAAAAAAAAGATCGAAAGGTCACCCCAAAAATCTTAAAGAAGATACCTGGCCAATTTATATTTAATTTAACTTTTTTTCGATTGATGAGATTTTTATTTCATTGAAAATGTTAATGCATATTTAAAATCTGAAATATATAGATGTCTAATCTATCTATCGATAAAATGTAAAAGACAACATATACATTTGATAGTAGAAGACATCATATACATTTAAACAAAATATTTTAAATAAAGGAGGTGCAAGATAGTGGCAATTAAATAAAGTAAATATTATGCTGATGTGTTAAAAACAAGCATAAATTGTTAATCATGGAAAAATCACCATATAGAAACATTTGTAATCTGAGAACAATATACGTTCAATAATTGGGGAGCCAATATGAACATATCAAAGTAAATTTTGTATAAAACATATGCTTGTGTAGACAAACAAAAATATTTCAATCAAATAAAATAGAAATTAAATTATTTTTTTACTAGTTTGAAAACAAATTATTACACTATTACCTTTTCCTAAATTTTACTCGATTTCTAACCAGAAGAATGTATGAGTTCAACCAAACAAATAAAATTGGCTTTTTCTTATAAACGATGCAATTATTATTAGAACTACTATCCCCTTAATGAATGCAATAAATTGAATTTTACAATATTCTTGCAAATTGTATTCAGACTTATATAGTTATTCGCCAATGATTAATCGCAATCTTTATATGGTAATATGTTATTTTATCCCACAGAAATAATCGCAAACTCTTCCGGCATTCGCACACCGCAGTGCAAATACAGTTCTCACTTTCATCGCGAATCTAAAGCAACCACCGCAAAGAAAGGCGATTTATATCTGACTGACTCAGATTCAACAAGTTTATAATTTTAACGTGAAAATCAGTTATAGTGACTCAGCTAGATTCAAACTTAGTTAAGAAATGGATTGTTAAAACAATAATGATAATGCCAACATTTCCGGGTTTGTGAAGTATTAAAAAAATCATTAACAGTAATGCGAAAAATATACCACATTTTTTTTAGATAATTGTAACAACTCTGGACATTCTTTCTTTTATCAACAATATTATAAAATCAGTCTGGAGGGAGATTTTTTGCCTTTAAAAAGAATATATGGTGCAATATATTCTTATGTACAATCCAATAAAATAAAATTGTAAAGTTGATTGATTAACTGTATATATGACTAACGTACTTGTATACAAAGTCAAAAAATAAACAATACAAAAACTCTGAACATTTTTATAAAAATTTACAAACTTCAGATAAAGCATCAAAATTACAAAAGGCTAGTGTATATTTTATAGAATTATAAAATTAGGGCCTAAGAACCGAAGTATGAATTTTTGTCGATACTCAAAATGTTTGTTTTTGTCAATCAAAATTATATTAAAGTAAAATGATTATTTGAAAATAGTTATACTGAATAAATATCTGCAGGCTTCAAAATATATATGTATTATATTTAAGAAAAATTGATATTAAAAAAAAATTAGTAATAGTAATTTCAAAAAATATATCAAAAAGATAATTCTAACAATTCTGAACATTTTTATGAAAATTTACAATATTCAACTGATAATTATATTTTATAGAAATCTAAAATTGAAGTCCTAATTACTATAAGATCCGAATTTAAATGTTTAAATAAATGATCAATTAAAGTGATTGTGTCAAATTATTATTTTAAAATAGATATTTCAAATAAATATTTGCAGAAACAGAAATAATCAACAGTCTTATATAGATAGTTAACATTCTAACAATTTTTTTCAATCAAAACTTTATTGGTTTTAATGTAATGATATTAAAACATTTAAACATTAAATAAAATTGGCAATTGCATTATATTAATATTCAAATCCACGTACGTATTCCCCTCTTGTATATTTATTATAGTTTTCCAAATATTTATCTAATCAGTTATGTTTTTAAGATATTATCAGAATATTGAAAATCCAAAATGTAGAAATTTGCAATTTTTTTTAAATAGCAATCGAGATACAATGAAGTCTTATAAGTTATTTTTACATGAAAGAAAAAAAAAAATAGAATAGAAAAAAAGTTGAGTTTACCCCAAAAATTTTCATTATTTGAACTCCAATAGATGACACAATTATTACTCATTCATTTTATGTACGCTTCAAAACAATTTGAAAATTAATCATTTGCTAATTGGGAATAAATTACCATATCATGGCAAAGAAAAACGCACGCACAGTTCTTTTGCATGGTATGATAATTCACAGATTCTTAAAGTAAAATAAAATTTTCCATACAGGACTTCCTTAAATATATAAGTGTATGATAAATATTTATAAGAAGTATTGATACAGTGTGTAATAATAAATTTAAATCAATTTTTCAATCAATTCAAGTTGTATGTTTGAAGTAATAAATATAAAATTTTAGTTGGCTTTAAAAAAGATTTAGAATCTTTCGTCTACCGAGCACATAGATGGTTTCCTACTCGTGCATCATCATGTCAATTAACAACCATACACAGAAACCTTGTTCTATTTGGAAATTACATATCAAATAAGTTGTACTTGGGTATCAAATTGCCGTATCAAGCGAATCAACGTTCTGCGTCTTTGATAAATCATATGGTTTGTAATTATCCTTTGGGCTAAAACTAACGCGATGAGAGTTGAATTGTTCATACAATAAATATACGAATAGAAAATTTGAATGTGTTTGTTGGGTATGACTTTTTAGACGTGTAATGTTAAAATTTACCAACGCGAAACACGCAAATATCCATCGCTGAACAAGGAAGCGATTGTTTACAACAGAAAAATTGCGGAAAGATATAATGACTGTTCAAATGGAGTGGGTTTTATTAAACTATTGAAACCAATATTGTAATGATATTTTTGAATGAATAGCTGTCTCGTGCAATATAAAATATAACTGAAATAATTGTTTTGAGACACAATATTTATCTCCATGGTAGAACGAATATACAAGCTACAACTTGATAACTATACAATACCCTTAAGCAGGTCACAAGATATCTTATTCCGTATGCAATAAAATCTCTCAATTAAAATTACCACGTGTAAGAAATTTTTATATACTGCATAAAACAGTTATCAGACAAAGTACTTCCGGGTATATGATTTACGAAGATTCAACAAGTATCTTATAATTTAAATCTAATTGGATTTTTTATTCATCACTATCTGAAATCCTACCGTTTACGATTCCTATCGTATTATTGTTGTTGACAAATGTGTGGTGGTGTTGCCTCAGAAATTGCTGGTACTGACTCCATCTAGGATCTGATTCGTTAAAATGTACAGGGGGCAGACTTTGATGTTGATTGTTGTTAACAGCAGTTAGCTGCTGCATTTGTTGTTGCATATGTTGCTGTTGCTGCTGCAGCATGTGCACATGCGGCAGTTGCATTGTGGCTGCTGGCGGCAGTGGCGCCGGCGGTGCCAACTGCTGATAATCCATTTTCAAGTTGAATCAAACTATCACCGATATCAATCGATAAAAAATATAAACTTTTGTATGAAAATGATCGACCCGTCGTCACTCGGACAGGTCCTTAGTCCTGAAAACGTCACCACACTGATGGCATCACAAAGCGCGAAGGCGCATTTTCAGTAAAAAATCCAAAAACAGTCAATAGTAAAAAAAAATCAAAACCAAAATTTTCACAAAATTTCACGTGGGTTAACCAAAACCGCGATGCGTATAGCGTACGCATCAACGTGCGACTGAACGCGCGCGATCAGATAATATCCAGAATACAACACGTCCGTAGCCGCTTCGAAAAATGAAAGTGAACACACTGCCGAACGAAAGTAAACTTCTTCGGCCGAAGGAAAAAAGTACCACACGGTGAGCACACACACACAAATCGCACGGCGATGTCAAATCCGCACCTCGGCCGAGACAATACCAAAAATTAATGTACCCGTCGGTATCAAATATCAATGCGAATTTCGTTCCTCGACTTTTCTCATCTGTGAGCTGAGCTCGTAGCTGCTATGACTTAGGAAACGTTTTGACAACTGACCGCACACGAGGCGAATCGTTTGCCGCTTGCCGTCGATAGACCAGTTGCTAGTTGTTTTCACGATGGACTAACTGGGCACGAGTAGTGGTTACAATATACAATATACATGGACATAGAATACACATTTGATCGATGTGTTGCCATTGCCGTGCGATCGTCAACTAACAACTCGTGGACGGAATGTTTACAATGTTACTATGTCAGAACAATGAATATGTTTGAGCCGGCTTTTTTGCAATTCAAGGCTCGGCTCTAGCAACACCTCAACGCGTTCGTAATATCATTAAATATAGATAAATTCGCTTTGCGGTTCTATTATCTTCCAATATCAATACACATTAAATTACATTCCATCTAACACTGCTTTTGTCAAAGTTAATCGGGACCAATTTTCGCATAAAATAGAAATGTTATGGTAATGC
>NW_020537324.1:1048003-1140887 GCF_003426905.1 Ctenocephalides felis | reverse complement strand
AGAAATATCGAATAGCTCGAACCCGAAGTGCCCAAAGTTCAGTTTTCAATGAAAAACATATTTTGGAACTACATTTCTAAGTGAAAATAAAACCCTGGCTTGAATCTGTTGCCTTATGCTTCCAGGGCAGGACATTTAACTGCTATTGCATTATTGGGTATTCCCTGTACGTTTTAAATTTTCAACAATTACATTCAATCCAAAACAAGTTCCCTGAATATCTGGTTTTTGGCGTGTGCACGATTTCCGAATCACGTCGCCTTTTTCCTCACACGAGTCTCTTTTTCTGTTTTTGCCTTCGTGTTAGTATCTACCATACTTCGGTTACTTGGCTGATTTTTGGAGAGTGTTTTCTCGTGCACGTAGCCAAGCGCCGCGACGGGATTGATAAATTTCGGCAACGGTTCAAATGTTTTTCAGAAGGTGAAAGTGAATTTGATTAATGTTCGCGCTAGCGTTTCGAGTATTATTGACGTGTATCATTTTTCGATGATGGGGATTTTAGGTTTTGTAGAGAGGTCTTTGTTTTAATGAAAGTAAAAAGAAGAGACGCTATGTAATTTGCGTCAGGTTGAATACCTCTAATTTTGAGAGAAATAGAAATACAATAGCGTTTTAAATGTTTTGTCGTGACGACAACGTGGTGCGTAATTGAAAAAAAATTTTTGATACACTACAATGGAAGTCTCCTTCAATTGAAAAATATGTTTCTAATTAAATATAGTTCTTTGAGATACCAAAAAGAATTCAAATTAAAAATAGTCTTCAATAAACTGGTCCTTTGGGATACTCAGTAGAAGGCGACTTACATTAAAACATATTTTTTAATTGAAAATATGTAACTAATCTCTAATATTTACGATGCTTTGAAAAATACTTATTATATGTCTACTAACAATACAAACATTGTTGATTAAATATGATATTTTATAACATTTGTATCAGTAAGCATGATTTTACTTAATAGAGCTAAGTTTTTTTGCATGAACATATATCAATCGTGAAACTAATTTTTTTTCAATTATAATACTTTATTCTTGTTCTTGTATTTAATCCTCATAAATCTGGAGAGAAATCTCAAGTATTCAATTTAGGATAGGTCATTTGGATCAGTGTTTACAGCAAGAGTTAACAGCAGAAAGGCTAATATCTGTCAGAGATACAATAAAACTCCACATACTTTCATTAATACGAAATGTTGTGTAATATTCAACAATAAATTATATATTTATTGTATGTTTTGTGCGAAAACACATTAAATGACAAAAACGTCGATCCCATAAACCAAGTCCGTATAATTCTCACCTATTAGTATGTTTTTACATTTACCTTCTTCTTTTTATATACATTTGCATTAACAAGTTGCGTGTGATCACAAAAATATAAAAAACTACAACCGTCGTAATTTCAAACGACGCGGAACTCAATTACTTCTTAATACGAATTAAAAAAAGGCGTTTTAATTGCTTCAATTGAATTCATTACTTCGCTCTGGAGAATTTCCAATCTAAATAGACTCGAGAGACTAGATATCTTTATTGAAAATATTCCTACAAAAAAAATCAATTGGATTATCCACTTTTAAAAAGAGTAAGAACTCATTCGGTAGACGATAATGATTGATTTCCACGCATTTTTCTAGATGTGCAATAAGGCAAATATTTTCAAAAATTCAATTCAATACATAGATTTTTATAATACGTTGCATCCATTTAAACGATCAAAGTATTTCCTTATTTACAAAATTCCATACAATATATAGGAAGCAACGGTATCCATTACTGCAATTTCAAACGCTACCTGTATTTAATTACATCCGTAATTACTTTTGATAGACGATGATTTTATTTTACACATAAATTTATGAACAAAGCGTAAAATTGTATGTGTTGATCGTTTAGTAGCAAAACTTTAATAATAATTCTTATCAAATTTAATAATTTGATTGCTATTAAAGGTACTCGTAAACTTTTAGTGATGGAATTTAATACATTTAGGAAGTTAAATGTTTTAAAATAAAGTTTTGATAAATATTTTTAAAAATCACAATCTCTGCAATATATTTTGGAACTTGATATAAAGATGATCAAAAAGCAATGTGAACCACATTAAAATTTTTTTTTACTAATGTATAAGAAATACCCAGTCTTATCATTTTGTAGGTGGTGTTTCAAAACTAATAGGTAATTTATATTTTCCAAAAAGAATTAGTTGAGTAAATTACATGTTGCAATGAGTTCTTATACTATTTTGTAGTATTTAATTAGAACATATGTTAATTAACAATGGTGTGGCAAAATCATAATATTTGGAATGGACTACACTTTCGCCCCAAAAAATATTCGCATTTGTATTATAATTAATTGCAAATTCTAACTATATAAAAAGATATGTGTTTCATGCCTCATTGAGTTGAAAAGTGAACAAAATAACTAACCTGGGCTAAAAAAGAATGTGTCGAAACAGTTTTGACCAACGAACAAAATAATAGCATTGAAACTTTCTCGTTCACGACTTTATACCTTAGGGAACACGAACAAAGGCCTATACAACAATTTAAAACATATCACAACAGAGTGAAAACAATGAATTTACTAATGTTGTGGTCACGTTTTGCTTAAAAAATCTCTAAACATCATCTGTGTGGTCTATGAGGAAAAAATCACAGTTAAACTTGCAAAAGGCAAAAACATAATTTTTATAATTATTTGATTTTGCATTATGGAAATTCATGTAAGAGTAACTATGTTAATTAATCCTAAAGTTTTTATGCAGATTTTATTTGTGTAAATTCTAATTATTGAATATTTAAATATGAATGCAATTTGTGAATCATCACTTATAATTTATTGAGCGCTCAGGGACATTCGATCAATGTCAAAGACGTTGTAGTAGTTAAATCTTCCATTAAACAAAGTTTTTGAATCAAATTTTATTTCTACTTATATAATTAATTGAGATAATCTTGTCTAAGAATTAGCATTGTTGCCAAAAAAATAACTTTCGCTGATTCTAACAAGCGTTAGAGAACTTTTCGATGTCTAAATTCATCGTCTAACTATAAAATGAAAACGATAGCTATCTCGATTGTAATAAAACCCACACAATAACGTATATATAAATAAATTCATATGTATATATGTGTATATAAACATACATGTATAGAAAAAAAGTAAATATACAATTCGCAGAGTTATGTACACGTGTGTATAGTGAAAGTGGTTCCCGCCGAAATTCAACTCTTTTGTTGCTGGATGATGTCTTTAGTACAGTCCGTTGGAAATGCTTAAAAATCATATAAAGAAAGAAAATTTTATACAATACGCAATAAACATAAAATGTAAAGCGGTTTGCATATACTAATTACAAAAATTCAATTAAAAAACCCAAAACATCAAGTTGTAATTTTACTAAGTACCTACGCGAGTTTGCCCAAAACCTAGTAAATTAAAAGTTACTCCTAAGCTGAATTTTATTTCCACAAAAGGGATTGATTTAGTATTTACGCACACGCATAAAAAAATTATTGCAATTTTATTTCATATTCAAATCAACGTATTAAATACTTATTATAGTGAAAAACTTTCTAAAGCTATATATTAATGTAAGTTTAAGTACTTAAGAAAATCCTACTGGATGAATGATTGCAAAAACTTCTTGTATGTTGATGGATGCTTAGATTTAAGTTCTTCTAATTGCAAGAGAAAATATAATATTGATGCAATGTTTGTTGTGAAGTACTATTTAGCTACATGATTGTAAATTCACAGCCGGTGTTAAAAAATTAAACAGAAATTTAATTTCAAAATTAATTTAAAGCATCTAAAATAGATCAACATTTGATAATTCTTCCAAAAAAATTTCGAAGAGAGCACAAACGCAAAAATAGAGAAATAAACTCAGATATTAGACGTATGTATATTTAAGATTTAAGAATTAAAAGAGCTATCGTGGAAAAGCACGTAATACTGAAGAAGTCTTAGCATAACTAGTCCAGTGATTGTAGTAAGTTTACCTCAGAATTCGAGATACCCACCTATATGTCTATAAATACTCACAGCTAAAAGTTGTCTCAAAACCAACATATGTTGCGTACTGCGTACACCCTGGCATACGTAAGTAGGTTTTGAGACAACATTTAGGTGTCAATATACAAGAAGTATTTACAGATTTACATCTGGGTATCTCGAATTCCGAGATCCTTACCTAATTTAAGCTTAAATGGTCAAACAATAAAAATAGTAAAAACCCTAAATTATGAGGTCGTAGAGAAAGAACACAACAAATAAAATTTTGGAACAGTAAATTTAGTAATAGCAGTTTTTATTTATCCCGGTAATCTTATGAAAGATGCTCATTAAATTCCATTCCATCACGTTTACTATAAAAATCATATGTTGTACATCTGCAACATGGAGCACGGTCGTTCGTGTCTCATTTGTTAACAACACGTAATTTTCAACCTTGAACTAGGCGGCGGCGCAGAGTATAAAGTAACGACAACTAAAGCTTTGTACACACAATTAATGCGCGAAACGAGATTCAGTACGAGAGCTATTACTGAACAATCAATCAACTCTTATACTATTAATGTGCAAAACTCGTTTTTTGAAGTTCGAGATCTTTGCAAACACACCGCAAAAATATTCGGTCTTGACGTTGACTCGGTTCAATGAAATTGGATAAAAGATTTTCAACAGCCATCAGAACGTGTTCTATGCTATCATACTAGTATATTTCTCTAATGGGCAACCCAGCGGTCAACAACTCTTCTTTTATATGTGTAATCACATATTGGGTGTGCTATCTAATGCTGTTGGCATATATATTGTTGGCCACCGCTGCCACCAAATAAATGTTGAAGCTCGATTATCTTTTCTCTTCATCAACCGATTTCGTTAGATGTTATAGTGAATATAAATATAAGTTTAAATTAAACATAATACTTTTCATGAAATCATTTAGTTTCTCTCACATTTATAACTCTGAGATGTTGTGATCTACACGAAATCTACACAACTGCCCACTTAAAGTTATATTTCGGCTTTATATTATATAACATTTTCTTTAGTTATAGGGACTTCCCTTGATTTTGGATATGATCAATAGAATATCTTTATATGTGTGGGTGCAAATCAAGTTCCTACCGGTTCGAATATCATGGAAATTAGTGCCTTGTATGGAATTCATCGATAAAAGTTTATTACAATGTAACTATTTCTTATGATAAATGCTATGCAATTTAGAATATGATTCATTACGTAGTGTGTTCCTAATATATCAGTTATTAATATTTGGTCACAACAATATGTTGCAGCAATGTCCACGAAATATTTGAGATTTGTAACCTCAAGTAAAAATTTGATATCATACTGCTCATTATCAAGCTGGCCAATGTTAGGACCGAATCCGAAACTTGCATTTGTGATAGCATACGTTCTTAACAATTACACCACAACGGTCTTAAGAGATGTACATCAACTTATTTTTCAGATGTTTAGACAAATTGTTTAAATATTAATCTGAATATCTTGTTTATTTATTTTCATTCAACGTCTACCTCAAAGCATATAAGTAAAATCCATGCAGAATCACACCAGGGAATAAAAGAATCTATTTCAGTAAACAGATTTTATTTGCAGACAGTCTCATTTTAAAAACAATTTTAAAGGTTTTTGAATTGCATGAAAATATTTTGAAAAGTGTGCACAATTCATGATAAATCCCATTATTCCCTTGATTCTGAGTGCATTTTTCTTTTATCCTCTGATTTGGTCATATCAAATTCAAACACATAATAACAATTAAACATGCGACTAACAAATATAAATTTGTTCTCACTTTTAAATAAAGTGTAATATAAAAAACTGAATATAAAACCTTCAAGTAAAAAATTAAAAGTTAGTCACGAAATTAAGTCTACAGTTCCTGATTTTATGCTCAAAAATATTAACCCAGTTTCAAGTGTTAATGAAGGCAAATTACAGTCTGGTTTCCAAACAATTTTACGATTAACTGACCTCTGTTCCATTTCAAATCCGGTTCGTGCGACATAAAGTTAACATTTGCTGCTTGGGCTGTCGAGAAAGAAAAGAAAATCATATAAAAATTGCTAAAAAACAGAAAAATTTGAAAAATATTCAATAATATTTATCTAAATCAATTGGACAAAATTTGAGAAACTACATATCTTTGAATAAATCATTTTTGTATTAATCAAATAAAAGAAAATAAATCTAAGTATATAGACACATTAACCTGTACGAATTAGCATATATACATGAGCTAGCAGAAATACATGATTATTAATAAACAATGCAAGTATTAATCTTCTGTTAATTTTAATCACATTTAATATGCATTCATCGGCACATCATACACACAAATGGATTGCAATTAGCACAAAACATCATGCAAATTATTGAATGATAAATTTATTGTGATAATAAAAAAATCATGCAAATTGTGAGGAAAACTCCCACTTAAAATGACTTATTTTGAAGATGGTCAGATCATTCAGAAGCTTAAGAAGGAAACAGAGCTTTTGGATAAAATAATAATGGATAATGCTGTAATTATAGAGTCTGCATAGTTTATTTGTGTGAAACAATATATTTTCAGATATTTATTCAAATTGCAAGGAATAATTCTTGATTTGTATTTTATTTCCTATTAAAAAAATAACGTAGTATTGTCAATATACTTATTTCAGAACACCATGCAATAAGTCTGTATTTTCAAGGAAGAACAAGCATTTTGATTTTATTGTAAGTTGTCATGATAACTACGAACACGCAAATGTTCATCACGTACTGAAAAAGCGATTCTAAAACGATTCATTTTAGCATTTGAAAAGCTTTTCCTGATATCAATAGAATGAGTAAATGAGAATAAATTTGAATTTAAATTAGAATACTATTCGTTGATTTTTGGTAAATACTGAGTCCAATTCAAATCATATCTCATGAAAAAAATGAACATCTATAAAAAATCTCACACTTAATTTTAGGATATAATGAGAAAATGAGTATAATTATTCATTGATTTATTTTAAATATTAAGTCCATTTTTTCAAATAAAACTTTTTTTTAAATCCTGGATGAATTACTCTTATGAATTATACATAAACATTTCAGCATTTAAGCTTTAAGTTTCATGAGCTTAAAAAATGTTCAATCAAATTTGAAACAACATAAATTCATATATATAAAATTGAAAAATACATCATAACCTTTTAAGCTAATACTAAAAGAAATCAATTTGCAACTTATTTTATTATTTAATCAATTTTTATTGAACCAGTACTTTTTCCAGCAGTAGTTGATCGATTAAGTTAGATTTAATTATGAACAAAAATGCATTGTATATTTATTTATAGTTGTATTAGCATATTAATACACATAATTATTGTATAAAACTTTCTAAAAGTATTTTATTGCAATTTTTCTTATATATTTTTTTTAGTATTAAGTTTATCCCAAAATTCAATTTATGTTAACTTTTTGGGCATTTAGAGAATTATTGCTCATCATTTTGCATAGTATAACCGCATATAATCTAATTTCACAATCTTGGTCAAATTTGCAAGCAATAAATTAATTACTGATAAAGTAGAGATTTGGAACGAAACAAAATTCGTATAAAAACAACAGTTTTGATTATAGAAAATTGATGTAGACATCGTAATATACCGATTGAATCTAATGTTTGTTTCAATCAAAAATGAATGATACTTTAATTTACTTATTTAAAAATGCATCAGTATCAATCATTTATCTTGCATAGATTTTTTCCGTCTTCAAGATTGAGAATAATAGCAAATCCGTCTCGGTTGGCTGCAATCGTTGTCGTTGTTTTATATTTTTTCCTCCTGTGCATTATATATTTTTTTCGTTGCGTAACCGAGTAAAAATAGAAAAATTGATTTCATATCGAAACCCAGTCAACTAAATAGACTACGGCGGTAGTAGTCAGTATGTAATTGGGTCCTCTGGTCGACATTTATATCCGCAGTCCGTTACAATTTACTGGATTAGATAAAGATTTAGAAAACGAAAGTGTGAAATTGATAATTATTTTAACAGTTGCACGTCTAGGGACTTTAAATATGATAATGGCCTGAGCCCACGCGTGCCGATATACATGTGCGATCATGGAGAGGAATGTGAATGGGGAAAATAATGAAAGTAGAGTAAATATTGATGATTGTACTAATGTTTTCAACGAAATGGAATATTTAAAATTATGGTAAAATAGTAATTATAGTATAAAAAATTTCCAGGCCCTAGTAAGATAAAAAAATGCAAGTTTATATAGAGCAATTTTCACTTATTTTAATTTAATAATGTATTATTTTAATTTTAAAATATTATTTTAATTTATTAAAATATAGTATAAGTCATGGATCTTAAAAAATGTAAAAAACCTGATAGTTCAAAAAATCCAATTTTTGTCTAATCATTTGATTTTTTTACAAATATAATAGAAGTACACTATATAAAATCATAAAAAATCTATGTATTATTATCATATATCTAATAATCGATGTCTGTAATTAAATTCTATCCAAAGTCAAAATTTGTAAGTCAATCAAGAGTAATAAATCAAGTAAGTTTCCAGTTCTAGAAAGGTGGAAATTGTCAAGTAAAAGTTACGGGTTATTACTTTGATAATTTATATGTTTCGATTTTAACTTCGGTAATAAATTTAATAAATTGAAATTATTATCAAACTTCCTATTTGAAGCAGACTAATTCTCAGCATCTTTGATAAATAATAATGTAATCTCTTCATTGATAGATAAGTCAATATTGAAGATTCGAAAAATACATCCGATCATATATAGAAACTATCATTAAACCATTATATAACATTTCGGTCTTTCTAATTAACGAGCTACCACTCACAAACAAACAACATTCATCGAATTAAAATAAAACATTTCTCTCGGTATAAATTATTCCATGAATATTTTTTTCTGTTGACTTCGCAGTCGCGAAGATTTTGGGATTATTAAAAAAACTTGATTGGTAAGATTCGACAGTTCGAATAATCGTCGATTTTGTTCGTCAAAAATAAATGATTGAAATAAAACCATAACATCCGAGCACTTTCACTATCGTTTAAAGACAGATTTATAATTTAGCGCCGTTTCTGGTCGATAATATCCAGTAATTCGCAGTGATAAATTGATAGCAAAAATAAAATAGTTTAAATATAGATCTGGATAGTCGGAATATTATAATAAATAGCTAAGTATAAGGTTTTATAGTCATTGTATAGGTAATGTTGGAAAATGTGTTCATTTAAAATATAATTATATATATTTGAACTCGTAAGAAACACTCAGAAACACGTTTCGTAATACATTATTAAACGAGGCATATTCTGCAATAGATGCAGAAGCACATTGATTTTACATAAATCATTATTTTTAGTAATAATATAATTAGGAGATATTCATAAAAGCAGTGAATGGTGCAAAACTCCATTAGATTTAGAAATCTTTTATAATTTTTTATAATCATGAACTCTATGAACTTGGACAGGCACTATTAGAGCTCTAATTGCCTAATATATTAATAGTTTTAAAAATAATTTAATAGATGATATATTGGAGAAAATTCAAGGTAAAATTGTAACACATTAAGCACCTCGATCAATATTTGGCGAGGATTAAATTAAAATATTTCAAAATTTAAAATAAAATTCTTAATATCTTTGCAGCACCGATTTGAAACAGAATTATACACTGTTCTACGCTTTTACAAATTGATGATTTCTTATCCTCATATCAGAGGTTGTACACTAGCGCAAAATACTTGGTGAACATTACCAAAATAACAAATAACAGAAATGAACAAATATTACATCTATCAAAGTATGGCAAATATGTATTAGCAGTTCCAGATTTTGAATAAACAGTATGATTGTTCTTTTGCAGCAATGAATTGAAATTAGTTTAATAACTGTTCTGCGCTTTGGAATAAATTGCCAGTGTCTATCTATAATTAAGTGTAGAAGTCTTGTCAACTATACTGCAATCAATACGATAATCTATTATTCTTATTATCCTCTAAAACAAGTTCGTCCTTTCGAAACGAGATCTCGTTTCCTGCCGTGATAACAATGACCGCCTACTTCTGGGAGACAGACATCACGTCCAAGGAACAACGCGCCGATCTAACCATACAATCAAATAACTTTTGCGTCTGTATTATCTTTTGCATCGACAATTAATCCGCGATGTAAATTATAAAAGATGTCGCATAAATCTGTCGAGACCGCAGAACGATTAATAAAAATGTATTCATTCTATAATATCAACACAGGAGATCTTGTCTCCTCATCCGATTAACATTTGCATTGTTCGTAGCCTCCCTGGTTCTCCTTGATAATTCCACAAGACTAGGGAATAATAGGCTGAATGGAGTCATATGTGCAAGAGTTATGAAGTTTGAACACGTAATAACAATAAAATACAGAAATGACACTGTTAATAAAGGTAATTATGCTCCAGCTCCAGGCAACAGCATTCTGGATTTTTTAGACCAAATATTGTGATTTCTCTGTACTATATACATATAGAGTAAAAAAACAAATTGCAGAGTCATAACGGTGGATTCAAATATTTTTCATCATTTACTATGAATCATTAGCAACTATTCTCACAACTATTCTTAACTAACGCAGATACGAAAAAATGCCAAACAATCTAATAACTCAGTAAGGTGAAAAAGTGTTATCATCTCAACCAAAAATTTGTTATGAATCTGTGTCTTCACTGAATGGTTCAACATCAGCTTATCTCACGGACCTTCTTTCTGTCTAAGAAACATTGTCTGTCTCTATATAGTTCCTTCTCTATAATTTTTCAGATGTCATGTATAATCTTCGTGTCTGTTAGAATTTCTTCGCCTGTGGTGTAAGAATATTCATCGATACGAACTTTCAGTGGCCGTAAATTCAGCAGATTTATCTCAACCATCATTGCCTATGGGAATCGATACACAATAAACGTTGTCAAGTTAACACCGGACTACTGATATTTGATATTGTTAAAATAGAGAAAGAGCTGTTGGATAGATAGAATATTATTCTAGAAAATAAATCTGGGATAAAAATCTTACTTTGGAATTATCAAAAGACCTCAAGTTTCCTTAGCAAAAATGAGCAGGAAGATTAGTATCAATTTGCAATGCAAAAACTCAATTTTGTAATGTGAAAAAAATAGTCGATATCAACGAATAAATAAAAGCTTAGTTTAATCAATTTTACAAATTTAATTTAGGTGAGTGGTTAAACACTGCAGATTTCAGTTGTTCATTATAAGTGCATACTAAAATTACATCAAAAAAATATCTCACTGACCCTAAATCTACGCTAATTGTGGCTGATGGCTGTGAATAATTGATAGCTCCGATATTTATAGAAACGTTTAGTCGAGTGACCAGTGAAGAAAAGTAAAAGGCAGGAAGACATCTGAAACAACCTCACGGCACACAAACACTCCCAAAGGTAAACGAAACTACTTCTATACATTTATATTTTGTCCAAACTGATATGTGCAAAGTACATCAAGTAATTCATCAATAATGGTTCTGAGAGTAAAAAGAAATAGCTGGAACTATTTATCTAATTGTAGGACAAGAATGTGAGAATAAGTATACAGGTTTATAGTACATTTGTTGAAACGATGAGGTGCATATGAACGCTATTACCGCTGGTTATGGAAAAATGAGATCCAAAAATTTGTTTTCCAATTTTTTTTCTATTTAAACAGCAATCAGAACTACGTGTTCTATAGACTTATTTTGACGTACATCTAACCTAGACATATTGTTCTTGAAAGGGCAACCCAGTGATCAACCACTCTTCTTTTCGATTGGACATGTATATTTGGGGTATACATTTTTTATATGTAGCTATATCCACGAAAGGCAGTTTTCACTTAAGATCACATTTGAGATCTACAACATCAAATGAAAATTTGACATCAAGCTGCCTGATATTGGGCTTGGCCAAGGTGGCAGTCAAACCAGATTCAAAAATGTAAATAAAATTTGATTCAGCTTAAACTGTGCATTTTTAGACAACTATTTAGTCAAGATTACATAGATTAAAAATAGTATTTCTAATAATAAAAGCTTATTTTTGATCAAAATCACTTTGTTAGTAACTAATTTTAATGACAAATATTTTATTTGATTTATTTCAATGGACAAATTAGGCATATAAATGAAAATGCTAGCGATAATAAATTATTTAGGGAATATGTTCTATCTGAAATTACCTTACAATTCATTAATGTACTGTTGAATTAAATATTACTTCACAAGCTTACTACGTATATAATTAACGTCTTGAAAATTATGTGAAATATATCTTATTAATAATATAATTGTAACATTATTTATTAATTATGAAAGCTCATGAGCAATTTGACTTATAATTATAAAAGCTCAGATCAAAATTATTTTATCAATAACTACAGATATAACTAAAAATTTCATCAATAAATAAAATTTTCGTTTTTTAACAATAATAAATAATTTATGAAAACCTGTTCAAATTTGTTTTCAATAAGTATAAACACTCGACAAGACCATTACGTAATATAACTACCGTCTTAAAATTTATTTAACAGATATCCTATTAATAATTTAATTATAACTTTCATTTGATTTATAACAAAACGTTCAGAATCAATCATAAATCCAGACTGTTAGAATTTCCTATATATAGTTTTCCACGGAAGTCGTTCAGAAGTCAGTTGATTAGAATGTCCAGAACAGCCCAGAGGTGAATACCTAGTTTCAAATGCATTAGTTGTAAGAAGAAGGTGATAGTAATGTTCATTAAGGTTTTGCAAAGTACTTTTTGCTTAAATTTTATAAGAACTTCAAAATGTAAATCGTAAACCGCTCGAAATGTAATAATTCATATATTTATTTAGCGATATCAAATTTTCAGCAGATTGTCATCTACATTTTAGAATAAAAACTGATATCACTACTGCTTGATGTCGGGTCGAGGTAAGTATTCAACCTGGAACTTTTGGTTTCAAAGCTAAAATCATTGAGAAGCCTCAAAAAATAGATCTTTCAAATAAACAGAAATTCACATAGTAAACAAATACTAACTAATTTACAAATAATCACTAAAATCATGAATGGTATTTCTCAAAATTGAACTGAACATTGTAGAATTTTTCTCCCAAAACGATAAACGGTTACAAATATGGAATATTCAGAACGTATGCAGTTTGCATCATGTTTGAATGACAATTTTCAAATATCCGCCAAAATCTTAACCCTTTCCACTCGGATGCCGCCGCTCCGGCAAATTTTGCAATGCGCGAGTGGGGAAGGGTTAATATTATGTCTGTAAATTGAAATTGAACATAGTCTTTTGTATTGCAAGATGACTAATTTCCAAATTACCACCGAAATTATTTTAGTATTTCTCAAAATTGAAAAAGAAAATAAATGGTAAGAACTTTTTTGCCCAAAAAAGGTTACAAAAGTGGAAGATTCAGAACCTCTGCATCCAGATAAAGACTCGATGAACTAAAGAAAGAGCGAAAGTGATAAGAACAGAATATATTTCTGATGCATTCAATCGTAACTTTTCCTTTCCACTAAGAAACTCATTGGAACACGGTGGAGAGATACTATATACCAGCGGTCAGACGTCCGCATACATTTCATATGGATACTTGACGCTTATAGTAAGTGCGGCTTCAAAACAAAAAAAAATGTTTTACTATGAAGATTTATTACTTGAGAGCTACTTCGAGATTTCCTGTATACGCGTTTAGAATACTGCGTAAATGATATTATTTATTTTAGTAAAAACCTTGCTTGTAAACTTATAAATCAGAAGAAATGAAATAGGATTGGTAAGTTAAAACAAGGTAATATTAAAAACCTTGTTTGTACATATATAAATCAGTATCTGGGAATGAAATAGGCTTAATAAGAATATTGATTGGAAAATTAATTTATTATTGCTATATTAATTAATAATTATTACTGAATTTAATTAAGATACGCTGAGAATGAGTTCTGATTGCATATCAAAAGCCTATGCAATTTATATCTGTATCTTAATAAATTAGGTCAATTTATTTTATATACATTGAACGCAAAAAATATTTCTCTTCGTCATTTGAAATAAATGAGTTATGTTAAATATGAAAAGGATAAATTCACTTAGAGATATCAGTGGTAAAAGCTTCCCCGTCTTACTAGGTTCCAGGTTTTATTCTGGTCAACTTGATATTAAGCAGAAGTAACTTAAGTTTGTATATGAAATAAAGAACGAAACATGATTTACTGATAAATTCTACAAAGTGACATTTCTTCATTTATGGAATGTCCCTTATGACTAAATATCATTTCCCTCAAAGGAAAAGGCAGCAAACAAATTTGATACAACATAAATTATATGCAGGAAACAAATAAGTCACGATTGTTTATACGTCAAAGCGTTGTTTCAAAGTAACCGAAATTACTTCTATGCAAAACCTTTCTCAGTGATTTATTCTCTACAATTTCTTCCTGTTTAGTTCATAAACGATTTGAACTTATAAATAATAGCTGGCATTTTCTGCTTGACAATAATGGTTAATGACTAATTGTTAAATGACCAGCAATTTTATGTAAGGAACATCATGAAATTTCATTACACACTATTAAAAGAATTTTCATTGAAGCTACTGTACAAATTTTTAACACTTTTAATATGTAATGTTTGATTTTTGCTTTATATGTGTAAATTATATAAGCAACACAAAGTAAACTTGTCTATTCCCAGAAACGTAGCACCTTGCTCATTATTTATTGCAAGCAATAAATAATTCCCAAAGAATTAGTTTTAGGTGATTTTTATATTCTATCAACACTATTCTATTACACTCGATATTGTATATAGCAGTGACAAAAAATCATACATATGCATCGCAAATAAATGGTTACATTAAGTACGTCGTAAAATAAAGAGTACGGCGCATGTTGATGAATAGATCTAGTATTGACAATAACCACAAAGAACAAAAGCCAAAGAATATAATACTCGGCTACAGAATGGAAATCACATGATGTCATTTTATGTGCAAAAGTAACATAGTATCAAACGTGCTGGGAAATGTCCCAGTCAGGAAGCATCGAGTAACACTTGTCGCTTGCACGAGATCAGGGAAATCAATCGGTTAATTAAAAGTCCAGCACCAGGTACGAAATTGGAAATTTAATAGATATATTACTAATTTTAGGTACTAAAATTCTTATTGTATATTGTTCTTCATGATTAATGTATTCTACTTAAGATAACTCATTAAAATTGGAATGAGGCAATATACAATAAAAAATTCGCCACAAGGCGATATCAATGCCTGAAACATAAGTAGTATGGATGGTAATCAAGAAGGTGTAAGATCGTAATCATATGATTTATTATTAAATAGATTGCTGATTTTTTATATTCATGATACATACAGTGATTAATTAATCCAAAATAATTGGCTAATTAAGTTTGGATAAACAGCTCTTAATTTTTGAAAATTCCAAAAGAATATCACTGGATAGTCATAAAATTATTCAGCATTGCCAGTGGTTAAATAAATAGTGTTTTTTAGAAATTTGATTTTCTTAGGATAGTCTTTAATAAATATTTCAAGAAATTCTGCAATAAATATTCTTTATAAATACTTATAATTTCAAAATTCCCTTGAAGAGCTAATAACCGGGCATAGTTCTACATCTTACAAAACTCATTTTAAGATCCTAATTCCGTGTAGACATTTTTAAAGGCCTTTCGTAATTCTTTCGCTAGAACCTATCTGGTAATAAAATCCTTCCACGAACTTACAAGAGAATCACATGTTAGAGATGTGATCTTAACAAACCTAAAAAGCTTAATTTTTTGCGTGTTAGATGCCTACGGTTCTAAAACTGTATTAAAAGCAATAATAATTCAAGAAGTAGGTACATGGAAATTGAAAGTGTTAGAATCTGGTTTGAATAGAATTGCTTTTGAAGATACATAGGAATATATAATAGAATTGGAATAAATACGTTTTTCTTAAAGTCATAAAGTAAATCGGTACTATTCTTAGTATTTTATTCGATGTCGATTATCTGAAGTGATAAAATTCCTCATAATGTAGGATTATGCCTATGGTTCTAAAATAACCCAGTGGTTATACATTCTGTTTATGATGAAATTACCATTAAATATCAACAGAAGCTATAAGCTTAACTATTTCATTTTTGAATCATTCTTAGATGTAAATAGTCAAATAAAAACTGATATTACTACTTCTTGATGTCAAGCTCTTAGAAAAGGTAACAAAATCTAGATGATTTTTTATTTTGAGCTTTGATTTTTCCAACCTATAGTGGAAATAGAGTTTCCAACATATAGTTCATTCATAGAGCCATGAATAAGCTCGAATAATGAAATATAATTTTAAAATTTTTATCTGGATAATATAGGTACAATTTGGAATAACAGCCTACACTTCCACAGTGACCAGTAAATAATATATTGCGCCTACTTTTTTATTTGATAACGAGCAGTTTTTCAGTCTTTAGCAACATTCTATTTAAATATGCTGCTAAAAGCAATCGTCATTTGAACTTCCTTAACTAAAATACATATTTACAGGAAGAATCCCCTACCACCTCATTAAATATTATAAAAACAAACAATTCTTAGACTTCAATTTTTATTGTGATCACAAATCTCTCCATGATATGCTAATGGATTCGTTCAAAGCAAATGCTTTAGCCCAGACAAAGCAATAGTATTCGGCAATAAAATTGTGCATAGAATGAATATATGCTATGCAATTCCTCCTGTACATTAATATTGAACAGGTCACAAGCAATAGAACAAAGGTTATACTGTAGCATTCGTCTTAAATACGATGCGGCCATAAATCATGGTAAAACGCTGCCTACACAGTTGCCTACTTGCATTAGGCAAGACAGCTGTTCGCGATTCAAGGTCAGAATCGGAAACAAGAAATTAACCCATTTGCTCTTCTCTCTGTTTCTAGGCAAGATGCAAGAATCGCTCAATTAATACAAGATGTGTGCGTTCATCGTATTTGCAATAACTGCGTCATCCTAACAAGCAATCAATCCATCAAGTGCATAACAGTGCACATGACAATTTTCACATATGCACATCTTTTAATTTGTTGCAGAGGATAGAAGATCCAAAATACATCCACCTAATGGAAGAAAATTGATGATGACGAAAAATTATTGATTTACTAATTGTCAAAGACTCAAATCCATAGTTTTTGTGATCATCGACTTATAGTCATGTCCTAATTGTCCATGGACAAACTCAGTCAGGACAGTAGATTCAAAATAAAATCACCAAATGAAAAAAAAATGATGGTAATTGGAAATTGTATACCATCATACCCGGACGTCCAATTATTGGATTGGCATTCGATTTAGACATTCTAACCACTACCAAAAATTGATGTCCACTTGGACTAGATGCAGAACTGCAGATAATAAAATAAAAGAAATAGTGAGTTATCAAGAAAAAACAGGCCAGAAACTCTACAAACTCAATCAATTGTTGTAATCCATTATAGTTAAGGATAGAAGACTGCTGATACAATGACCAATTAAAGGTAAATAATGATGATGAAAATTAAGATCAATTTAGGGATCGCAGACTCAAAAAACGACCATCAAATCGAAGAGAAACTGTTACAAACTGAAAAAATAAAATTGAAATGTATATAGAAACTTAAACCTTTTCGAGTTCATGGATTATTTTTAATATAAGTATCTTTTGGAATTGCAGTTTAAAAGAAAGGCATTTTGACAGAAATACAGATAGATAAACAGACTAACATCAGAGAATTTCAGAAAACCAAAAAATATCCAAAAAAACGGATAGTAAATAAATAATAATTTCGTGATAGGCTTTATAAAAAAATAAAATAACTATAATTTTAATAAATTTTAATATTATATATAAATTAATTAATATTCTAGTATTGTTTGATTGATTGATTCTTGGAGAACTTTTCTCATACATGAAAATTATAAAATATGACATATTTATCTAACATCAGAACATAATCCAACAGTATTATTTTCAATATTCTTGAAAATTTTTATGATCCCCAGAAACATTATATTTTATAAATTGTGTTAAATATTTCAAAACTAAATTATGTTGCACAATTACTACAATTATGCATATGAAACATGATGACAAATATTTTTTATTTTGTTTTATTTTAATTACCTTATACGATTGATGATCTATGCAAATGAATTATCACGAAGTAGTCGTTAAAAATCACGTTGTACATGCCATTAATTTACATAGTGTCAACAAAAAAATATAAAACATTGCTAACCCGCCCTCACAATCCGTAAAAACAGCTATAAATAAAGAAACTCCACTTTAACAAAAGAATATCTAATTTCATTATTATGTTAATACTAATTCACACTCGCCCTATCAAATTACTACTTATTTTGTATTGTCGAAAATATGATCATTTGATTTACATATTCAATCATTAAGCGCCGCAATAAAATGTAGCCGAAAGAAAGACCAGTGAATTTTTACGAATTAATTCGATCAGATTACGAATCGGTCGTAAAAGCCTTTGTTCAATTTCACTTTTCAAATTATATATTTTATGTTCTGCTTTATGTATAAACGGGCACATACGGACCTATAAAAATTCATATTAGCCAAAATGTGTGTACGTGAGGAGGTTGAACACAGAACGTGTTCTGAGAAAAAGAAATTTGTGAACTATGATAAATCATATGTGGAATTGATTTACAACCAAAGGTAGTAATACTTGTTATACTTTAGATTGCAGAATTTTTTTAAACCTTGATAAGAAAGCAACTAAACTCCAATACCTTTCAATCTGTTTATAAGCATGTGTACATGAGTATACCTTTTAACATTCGTATTGTTTCCAATAAAGGAAGAATAGAACATAATACATTAAAATCGAATTTATAGTTCGCTTTCCAACGATAAAATACTATTGATTAACTTCTTTATAAAAAGTATAGGATTACTACTTCTAATTTTTTTCGCAAACAATGCAACTTTAATGAAGCGAAAGCAACTGAATTTTTAATTTAAAGGCTGGTAATGAAATAGTTCATTCGATTCAATCAATTTATAGCGCAAAATCGAATATGCATTGAAAATCGACACGCAAGAAGAAAGGTATTAGAAAATATTTCAGGTAATTATTATCAATCCTATTTATTGCTGGACGACATTTGAGATGAAGCTCATCGATATAAGAGACTGAGTAAATAATTGGTGAAAAACATTATCTAAAAGTAGGGATTTGAAATAAAAGCGAGTCTGACTTTAGACCAATATAATTGTACGCTGCTTCTGTATGGAATGCAAAATTACAGACTATACAGAACAAGGCATTAAGACTAGCACTAAACGAGTCGAGAGACCCACTGAATCAACGAAATACATAAACGAATAGACTCACTGAGAATTTTACTCAGCCCTAAGGATCACGACAATATTAACATCCAGGTACTTAGCCAATTTACAAGAGAAATAGTGAAAAATCAGATATAGTTGGTAAGCATGCTAAGCTTTGGATTCGCAATCGTAAATAACATGTCCAGGAATATCGAAAAAATGACAATTGTTCCAAGTATTCAAGATTATTGTGTCTTTTTGTTGAACTATGAATTTTAAATTAAAAGAATTTAAAAAAATTTAAATTAACCGTAAGAAGCCATCTATTTTAAAAAAAATAGCACTGAAGTTTTTTGGCGAGTTCGATAAAAAGTTGGCTCATTTAATCAAAATGATAAAATAGTAAAATTTACAAAAGAAATAGTCAGTTATGGTAAACATGCCCAGCTGTGGATTAACAATCGTAAATAACATTTCTAGAAATACCGTAAAAATAATGACACAATTGCGTCAAGTTTTCAAGACTTTTTGTTAAAATATGACTTTAAAATTTATAGAAATGGTTAACCACGAGAAGCCCCCTTTTTAAAAAAATGCACTGAAGTGTACTGGCGAGTATAATAGTTAAGTTTTATTAAATCCTAAAAAAATCATGACTTTTCTAATGCATTTTACTCACAACCAGTTTAAAAATTTGTAGTACTCCAAGGTTCGATACATTTTTTTCTAATTTTTGTCATGCTAGTTATGATCAATACTATGCCCCAGTGTAGTCTTGATGTTGAGTTCTGGGACACCCTGTCTATATGTATGTGCATGTATTAATATGTATATTATAAGTTCATTAATTTATTCAAATTACTCCCAGCTGGGCATCTCACGAGTACAAAAATTAAATTCCTTAATAGATTACAAATCAATCTTCCATCCTATAAAATTCCAAGTCTTTTAATAATTGGCAAGTCAATAATAATTATCAATCATGCATTAATAAAGTACTCATCGCGATTAAATAAGCGTCCGGACGGGCGCATGTATGAGTGTAAGCCAAGCCAGGCCGAGTGTTGAGTTCGAGGCAACTTTCTCCGGAGCTCGCGGCACACAGCGAGCGCGGGCAAACACAACATCTTCCGGGTTTGCGGTCGTGTGAATTTTGCGCGAAGCCGATCGAGAATTGCCGAAGAGTTGGACGAAAGAACAGGAAAAGATAGTTTTGGATATGTGCTTTGGATTGTATTTTGAAAAGATTTTAATGGAATAAAATATATTTTATTTAATTTAAAATATATTTAATTTTATTTATTTAGAACAAGAATAGACGCTAAAAGTAATTTATAAATACAAATTAAATTTGCATTTTTAAGTTAAAGCATTCCCGAACATCAAAAGAATCAGCAAGGTACAAAAACTGACAGTCATTTTATTTTTAAACTGGCTGTGATATCCGAAATTTGATTAATTTGTTTATAATTATAGTCATATTATCATATTTTATTCATTATATACCATGAATGCTATAGCATCCACGTCCAGTATTACGCTTCTATTTTACGAAGGTGCTTGCCCAAAGTAGTTAATGACTACGGGAAAAAATAATATAATATGAAAATACCTGACGAATCAGTTCATCATTATATTTAATGATTACAAAAACGCCAAGTTATTTAAAATTAAATTCATAATAACTTTTTTTTGTATTTATTTGAACAGCGATCAGAACTTATGGGTCCTATGATCTGCTACGATGAATTTCTTTCAAACTACCTTTGTTTTGTTATAGATGGCAAACCCAAACAGTTATCTCATCTCTATGTGATGACTTATTATTACAAGTATTGTAATAGTGATGACTTTTTATTGGTGCAACAATGCAGTATTAGGGCTGTTTCCATTTGGAAACATATTGCTATCTATATTTCCAAGTGAAAATCGTTGTCACTGCTTCCTGACAACAGGCTGCTCGAAGTGGGTATCGAACCCGGGACCCCTGATCCAGGCTCAGTCGTTATAGCCCCTTACCTAAGAGGGGTAATAATTGACCCCTTCGTAATAATTGACTTAAAAATTTAAATGCTATAGCAATCATGTCATTCTGCATCACAATGAACTTGTCTATTGAAGTTTATCAACAATGATATAAATACATGCTAATGTTTAAAACCATGTTTTCCTAGTAATTTACTTATTTTTTACCAGCAGGTAAAACGCCCGGTTTGAGAAATCAACAAAACCATGTTTTCCTAGTAATTTACTTATTTTGTACCAACAGGTAAAACGGCCGGTTTGAGAAATCAACAAAAACTTTCAAACAAAACACAACGTTGGTAACCAAATTTATTTAAAAATCCAAGGTCAAGTATTTTGATTTTGACACCGTTCTTCGTAATAAAATACATATCCAAAGGTGTGAGTTTCGAATAATCACTTATATCAAAGCAAAAAGTTACTGATGTTACCGTTATATCATTATCAAAATAACATAATCACATAATTTTTTTTTTTATTATATTTTTAACAGCAATCAGAACCTTACGTCCTATGTGCTGTTGGGCTGAAACTTCTCCTTTCTTCGTATTTTTTAGATGGTAACCCAATGGTTAATCCATCCATATTTGATGATTTTTATTATTAGAATTAATCTAATAGGGCTGACTTTTTATTGGTGCAGCAATGCCGGGAAAGGGCCATTTTCACTTGGAAACATATTGCTATCTATATTTCCAAGAGAATCACATAAATGAAGGCGGTTTTTACAAACTAGAAAATTCAGCTTAGATAACAAGGTAACATTACAAAAGTCTTAAAGAAGATACCTGGCCAATTTATATTTATCTTAACTTTTTTTTGATTGATGAGATTTTTATTTCATTGAAAATGTTAATGTATATTTAAAATCTAAAATATAGATTTATCCATCGATAAAATATAGAAGACATCATATACATTTAATAGTAGAAGACGTCATATACATTTAAACAAAATATTTTGAATGAAGGTGATGCAAGATAGTGGTAAGTACAGAAAGTAAAAATTATGCTAATATTTTAAAAACAAACATAAATCGTAAATGATGAAAATATTGACCGTGTTTTAAGAATATAACACCATATAAAAATTGTAATCTTAGGGTTGTATTGGGGAGTCAATACGAATATATCAAAGTAAATTTATGAATAATCACAATATATAAAACATATACTTGTATAAGCAAACAAAAATAGATCAATTAAATATCATAGAAACAAGAATAATATATTACTAGCCTGAAAAAAATTTATTACACTTAGCCTTTCCTAAATTTTACTAGATTTCTAAACAGAAGAATGTATGAGTTAAACAAAACAAATAAAATATTTCGCTATGTCTTTTTCTTATAAAAACGTTGCAATTATTACTAGAACTATTATCCCCTTAATGAATGCAATAAATTGAATTTTACAGTATTCTTGCAAATTGTATTCAGACTTATATAGTTATTCGCCAATGATTAATCGCAATCTTTATATGGTAATATGTTATTTTATCCCACAGAAATAATCGCAAACTCTTCCGGCATTCGCACACCGCAGTGCAAATACAGTTCTCACTTTCATCGCGAATCTAAAGCAACCACCGCAAAGAAAGGCGATTTATATCTGACTGACTCAGATTCAACAAGTTATAATTTTAACGTGAAAATCAGTTATAGTGACTCAGCTAGATTCAAACTTAGTTAAAGAATTCATAACTAAAATAATAAAGATAATGCAAACATTTCCGGGTTTGTAAAGTATTAAAAAATCATTAACAGTCATGCAAAAAATATACTGCAATTTTTTTTAGATAATTATAACAACTCTGAACATTCTTTCTTTTATCAACAATATTATAAAATTTGTTGGAAGGGAGTTTTTTTGCTTTTAAAAAGAATATATGGTGCGCTATATACTTATGTACAATCCAATAAAATAAAATTGTAAAGTTGATTGATAAACTGTATATATGACTAATGTACTTGTATACAAAGTCAAAAAATAAACAATACAAAAACTCTGAACATTTTTACAAAAATTTACAAATCCCAGATAAAGCATCAAAATTACAAAAGGCTAGTATATTTTATAGAAATTTAAAATTATGGTCCAAATTAGAGCTAAAGAACCGAAATATAAATTTTTGTCGATACTCAAAATGATTATTTAAAAATAGTTATTCTGAATAAATATCTGCAAAATTTATAATCTATATGTAAGGAAAATTAAAAATTAAAAAAAAACATTAGCAATTCTGAACATTTTTTTGAAAATTTACAACATTCAACTGATAATTATATTTTATAGAAATCTAAAATTAAAGTCCTAATTACATTAAGATCCGAATGTAAATTTTTTGTAGATAATCAATTAAAGTGTTTGTGTCAATTGATTATTTTAAAAAAAATATTCCAAATAAATGTTAGCAGAAACATAAATAATCAACAGTCATATACAGGTAGTTAAAATTCTAACAAATTTTTTCAATCAAAATTTTATAAGTTTTAATGAAATGATTTTAAAACCTTTGAGCATTAAACAAAATTAGCTATTTTGTTATATTAATATTCAAATTCCCAAATTTTTCCTTGTTTATTTATTATAGTTTTCTAAATATTTGTCAAATCAGTTATGTTTTTAAAATTTTACCAGAAAATTGAAAATCCAAAATGTTTAAATTTGCAATTTTTTTAAATAGCAATCAAGACACAATGAAGTCTCATAAGCTATTTTTACATGGAAGAAAAAAAATAGAATAGAAAAAAAATTGAGTTTACTCCAAAAATTTTCAATATTTGAACTCCAATAGATGACACAGTTATTACTCATTCATTTTATGTACGCTTCAAAACAATTTGAAAATTAATCATTTGCTAATTGGGAATAAATTACCATATCATGGCAAAGAAAAACGCACGCACAGTTCTTTTGCATGGGATGATAATTCACAGATTCTTAAAGTAAAATAAAAATTATTTAAAAGAATATAAAATTTTTATTCAAATACTCACTTGAATATAAAATTGTGTTATGAATATTTACAAAAACTGTTTATAATGAAAAATTTAAATAAGTTTTTCATTCAATGTGATTTATAACTTTGGCATGATACATATATAATATAAATTTTAGTTGGCTTTAAAAAAGATTTAGAATCTTTCGTCTACCGAGCACATAGATGGTTTCCTACTCGTGCATCATCATGTCAATTAACAACCATACACAGAAACCTTGTTCTATTTGGAAATTACATATCATATAAGTTGTACTTGGGTATCAAATTGCCGTATCAAGCGAATCAACGTTCTGCGTCTTTGATAAATCATATGGTTTGTAATTATCCTTTGGGCTAAAACTAACGCGATGAGAGTTGAATTGTTCATACAATAAATTATACGAATAGAAAATTTTGAATGTATTTGTTGAGTATGACTTTTTAGACTGTAATGTTAAAATTTACCAACGCGAAACACGCAATATATCCATCGCTGAACAAGGAAGCGATTGTTTACAACAGAAAAATTGCGGAAAGATATAATGACTGTTCAACATGGACGTGGGTTTTATAAAACTATTGAAACCAATATTTGTAATGAATATTTTTAAATGAGCTGTCTCGTGCAATATAAAAATATAACTGAAATAATTGTTTTGGGGCTCCAATATTTATCTCCATGATAGAATTTGAACTTATGCAAAGCCACAACTTGATAACTATTACAATTACCCTTAAGTATTTCATTAAGATACCTAATTTCGTATGCAATAAAATCTTCTCAATTACAACTTACATTACATGTGTAAGAAATTTTTATATACTGTCTAAAACAGTTCTCACGCGAGGTACTTCCGGGTATAGAATTCACGAAGATTTAAGTATTTATAATTTCAATATAATTTAATTTTTTATTCATCACTATCTGAAATCCTACCGTTTACGATTCCTATCGTATTATTGTTGTTGACAAATGTGTGGTGGTGTTGCCTTAGAAATTGCTGGTACTGACTCCATCTAGGATCTGATTCGTTAAAATGTACAGGAGGCAGACTTTGATGTTGATTGTTGTTAACAGCAGTTAGCTGCTGCATTTGTTGTTGCATATGTTGCTGTTGCTGCTGCAGCATGTGCACATGCGGCAGTTGCATTGTGGCTGCTGGCGGCAGTGGCGCCGGCGGTGCCAACTGCTGATAATCCATTTTCAAGTTGAATCAAACTATCACCGATATCAATCGATAAAAAATATAAACTTTTGTATGAAAATGATCGACCCGTCGTCACTCGGACAGGTCCTTAGTCCTGAAAACGTCACCACACTGATGGCATCACAAAGCGCGAAGGCGCATTTTCAGTATAAAATCCAAAAACAGTCAATAGTAAAAAAAAAATCAAAACCAAAATTTTCACAAAATTTCACGTGGGTTAACCAAAACCGCGATGCGTATAGCGTACGCATCAACGTGCGACTGAACGCGCGCGATCAGATAATATCCAGAATACAACACGTCCGTAGCCGCTTCGAAAAATGAAAGTGAACACACTGCCGAACGAAAGTAAACTTCTTCGGCCGAAGGAAAAAGTACCACACCGGTTGAGCACACACACACAAATCGCACGGCGATGTCAAATCCGCACCTCGGACGAGACAATACCAAAAATTAATGTGCCCGTCGGTATCAAATATCAATGCGAATTTCGTTCCTCGACTTTTCTCATCTGTGAGCTGAGCTCGGAGCTGCTATGACTTAGGAAACGTTTTGACAACTGACCGCACACGAGGCGAATCGTTTGCCGCTTGCCGTCGATAGACCAGTTGCTAGTTGTTTTCACGATGGACTAACTGGGCACGAGTAGTGGTTACAATATACAATATACATGGACATAGAATACACATTTGATCGATGTGTTGCCATTGCCGTGCGATCGTCAACTAACAACTCGTGGACGGAATGTTTACAATGTTACTATGTCAGAACAATGAATATGTTTGAGCCGGCTTTTTTGCAATTCAAGGCTCGGCTCTAGCAACACCTCAACGCGTTCGTAATATCATTAAATATAGATAAATTCGCTTTGCGGTTCTATTATCTTCGAATATCAATACACATTAAATTACATTCCATCTAACACTGCTTTTGTCGAAGTTAATCGGGGCCAATTTTCGTATAAAATAGAAATGTTATGGTAATGCTATATTACGGGTCTATAATCGTATGAGTTGGTAGCAACAAACTATCAAAAAGCTTAGTATTCGCTGTGCGATCAAGATTTTCACACAGAAAACCCAACTTCATCAAAGAGACATCAGGAAGTTGCACCTATGATAAAATTATTATTTGTTATTTGTGCCTTTTTGAGGCAAGTTTTTATGTGTGAAACGCCTGATCGCACAGCAAATACATAATTTTTTGGCAGATTGTGTCTACCAACTCATATAATTACAGGTGAAGTAATATAACATTACTATAACATTTCAATTTTATCTGAGAATTGACCACTTATTCAAAGGGATATAAAGCGTTGATTAATATTAGAAAATTCTCAATGAAAAGATGGAAATTGGAAAGTCAAAAACCTCTACACGTGCTAATAGATTTTTAAAATAATGCGCCTTATTTTTGCCATTCTATTCGTGCTATATTTACAATATTCATATTTTCAAACAAATCTCAAATAATTGTTTGAGTTCAATGGCTAAAAAATCGCGAACATGTGTAGATTTAAAATTGAGAGTTTGACACAAAATCACGTATAAATAGACTATTTTATCAACACGCTCTCCTCTCTTGCTTTTAAAATGAATCTAATTCGAATAAGATTTATCTCAAAACAATGAGGTAAACGAACTAATAACTTTCTTAAGACAAAATAATAAGATAATTTTAGAAAAACTTTTGACAATATTTTTGTTAGCTTTGAAAAATCTAGATTTCAAAAGTAATAAATAATCTTTAAGGAAAAACACGCTGAGCAAATAATTATATACAATAAAGTATTTACATATTAATCAATACTATTAAGTTTGATGGCAAACTAATGAATAACACTTTCTAATGTAGTCGCCCAAAAATATCCAATAACCGTGGTCAGTATGAATACTGAATTAATCAAAATACATTAGCAGTTTTTATAAATTTTATAATCAATTTGAATAATGATATCTGTAATACCAATTTCACTTTTAAAACTGAATATATTAAACAGCATGGATTTAAATTTTTACATTTTACGTCCATATATAATTTGCGCTTGGAGTGTTTTGCGCTTGATATCATAAATTAAAAAGTGAAATAAAATATTTAGAAAAAAATGATACGTAAATTGTAAATAAATTGTATCAAAAATTGTGTACTTAAATATTATAGACAATAATTTATATTAATACAAAAATAGTTGTTTTCAATAAAACTTCAACGCCTCTCTTGTTGCAATTATTTTTACTTTAATATTTCAATTTTCAAAATGAAGAAGATCTAAAAATAATGCCCCTCGAAACATATTTTCCATACCCATTTTCATTATTGCATTTACGATTCAGTTATGCAGGTTTTTCAAAAGATATAAAATATGATTCGTAAACAACCCATTTAAAAGACAGAAGAAACACGAAAGGACTCTTATTGTAATAGATTTTTCCACATTTTCCTACAGATTTGTGACTATAATCTTGAATAGAAATAATATTCAAATAAATTTGAATATGTTTTAATAATATATATTCGAAGATAAGTGTATTAAAACCATATTTTCTTAAGCCAAGAAAAAATTGTACAGAATGATAGAGGAAATTTTATATATTGGTTTGAAACAAGATTCATTTTCTTAAACTTTGGCAAATATTATGCTTGTTAAATAATTTGACAGTGAAAGTGAATAATAAAAAATTGAAACCTTGATTAACATACTGGTTCGGAATATTAATTATGAATTGACAGAACTAATTAATCAGAATAATATGGCATAATTAGCAAATTTATCTGAATTAAAAAGCACCGCTCCCAAATTAGGCTCAAAAATCATAAAATATACACAAATCGTTTTAAAACATTTATCACTGGAAAAATTAATGGATTGATCAATTTTTTGTCAAATATACCAGCCAATCTTTTTAGTTACAAAAAAAAAAAATAAAAATTATAATTTAATTGTTTGTTTATAAGACCCCTCTAAGAAACATGTAGTAAAATAGTGACTGATATACTTCATATGTACTTCGACTTACTTAGTTCATAAACTAAATGTATCAGTTTTTTTTTAAATTTTATTTCGTGGTGACTCGGTGGTAAGTGATTGAGTCTTTTAACCAGAAGGTTCCAGGTACGATACACCATCTAGGACAGCTTGATACCAATGGTTGTCCATTCTTTTTGTGATGAGATTCTTATTAGATATTTCAGCAGATCGAAAGACTTTTTTCACTTCAGAGATCATATTCAGATCTATATGTTTAAGTAAAAACTGATATAACTCTTGCTTGATATCAAACTGGCAGAAATGGTGATAGGACCTGGAATCAGTGGCAACAAAACAAAGCTCTTACCTCAAGGCCACTGACTAGCTCACTTGTATGGTGAAAACTAAACAATGCTTTTTGGAATTAGGGAAATATGAAAACATGACAATACATTCGCAAATTATAATGCATAGTAAAGTTTAAATTGACATCAATGATCAATAGATAGGGAAACATGAATATAAAAATTTTCCGCCAAACAAATAATTTTCTACCTTGTGCCTCCGCATATCTTTTATTAACAGGGTAGGACCATTGTTGCGTGCTGTATTGTGGTGTATGCCACGCGGCATTATTCTGCACCCCTGCAGTCCAATGACAATCGTATTCGGCAGCATTGAAGTTTCCCTCGCCAGACCAATTCCATTGATAGTTGTATGTCGCATTTCCACAGTCGCGGGAGAATGTTTGAGAAACGGTCATATTCGAATCGTAAGACATTTGGTTTTTGTTAATCAATGTATGTTATAGGAACTAAAAGGATTCGGATAAATGGTAAAGGTCAATAATTAGAGGAAAATAGCATGCAGCAGTAATAAAAATTTGATGGTAAATTATTATAATTTTTTTTATTAGCATGCAGTACTTTGAGCAAAGTTAATGTTGGGGTAAAATTTGTATATTATGAAAGGAAAACATACAAGAACACATTCAAGAGAATTTTGGTTTCTCCCAAAAAAAACCAAAAACTCACAAGAATAATACTTCCTGTTCAAACTTATTATTATTAACACTTTTTGTGACTAGACACTCTTGTTCAACAATTGGCCGAAAAAACTTTATCAAACCGACCAAATAATTTGTTCGTGGGTCAGTTCAAAATTGTAGTTGCCGAAGCAACAGGTTGATACAAACTGAAAAGTCCAGTGGCTTTGCATACACAAGTTACTGCACGCCCTCCCCGTTGGGGAAATTTTATGTTGGGGTTGTTTCTGTTCAATCCGAAGTGGGGATGATGGGAAATTTCAGAAGCGATATACTTCAGTCGTATTAAACCCTGTATCGGTATCTCGGCGACACACTCAAGTTCTGATTTATTCATACGACGTGCATGCCGATGTATGAGTATCCGCGTGAGAGGGAACTAATGTTGTGCGAGGCGCCCCAAGGGATGCAGTGGTAAATTATATTCAAGAAAGTGCATCGTATGTGGACTGATGGAAGAAATATTAGTTATATATAATATATTGGACGATGAAATTATCAAAGGTCATAGTTGGGTATAACTGTATTTCGAAACATAAATTATAAAATTATCAAAAGTATAAATAAAAAAAATACATGCACACAGATTTTTTGAAAATTAGTAGCTCCTTATATAGGGTATGCTATCTAACTTATTTTTTCTTTAATTTTAATTTTTTTCCATAGCCTCGGCTGGCCAAATTATGATCTAAAAATTGCTACGATATCCAGTAGTTTTTTATAGCATTTTCACAAAAAAAAGTTATTTGACAAACCTTTATACCAATTTCAGCACGATTAACTACTAAAACCATGGTGTTTTATTATTACCAGATCATGCCATGTATTTTTCTTATAATGAACATATTCTATAAGGCAATCAATTCTTCTCGGAATATAGACCCATATTTTCTGCAAATCATGTAATATATAAAATGACTTTAATTTAAAGGCAAATTTTCATCTAATAACTCAGTTTTCAATATTCCTAATTCGTTCAAATGTACATTTTTAATTTAGAATATTTAGCTGCTTCAGCGTGTTCAATCACAAATAGTACACTAATATTTATAAAGTCTAATCTTTTATAATTGGAATAATTCTGTAGATTATAATTAACAAAATTAATAAATTTTATTTATTAATTTAATTAGTTAATGAAATTATTCCAGTGGCTTACTATCCCATAATTTTCCTTATTATCCCATTCCATTAGTGAATTCATTTGTAATCAATTCATTACTTTATTATTATTAGTAGTGTATTCCATAATCAATAGATTTTTTTAGAGTAGGTATCTTATAATACTCATTTATTTTCTTATTCCATCAGTAACTTCATTTCTACTTTCAGTAGATTATAGATAATTCTATTCCATAAACAACCAATGGTTTGGAATGATTTACTACGCTTACTAACTTTTTTAAATCATTAGTTACTTCATAATTAACAAATATAATAGAATTTATTTATTAATATAAATATTTAGTGAAACTATCCAAGTGGTTCTTCCATTTACAACGTATGATTATTGGAGTTATTTCCCTTATTATCCCATTTCATTAGTGACTTCAATTTTAATCCTTTCATCACTTTATAAATGATTCTAGTACTTTATTCCACCATAAATTTTTTCGATTCTCTAATTTTACGTTTTCTCGACGTTTCAAGCCATTCTGAATCGAATGAGACCAAATTTGGAAAAACTATGTGTGTGTGTGTGTGTGTGTGAACAGATTTTTTACAATTAGGTGGCTTTGAACCAAATGTACTAAAAACTTTTAAAAACCTGAAAACTTTTGAAAGACAAAAGATTTACGAAGTGTATTGAGATTTTAGAAGACTCAATTGCACACATTTTGGTTAAGTAAATAAATCCAAAACTCGGGAATTTTCTAAAAAATGTTATTGTAAGTCATAATCAAAATTATTATCAAATCAGAACGATGCACGTGGCTTTATATCAAACAAATAGAAGACTTGTGAAAGTCAGAAAGACTTACGAAGCATCATGAAATTGGCCAATGAACAAGATTACAAGATCAATAAAAATTTAAAAAAATTAAACTACTACAAAATATTGGATCACTAAATTCCATTTGCAGTAATTATCTAGAACAATGTTTCACTATTTACATTGTTTTTTTTTGCAGAGTTGCTTTAAACCAAAGCCCTAATCACTATCATTATAGTATTTGTTCAAATGTTCCATCAGAATTAGTTCAATAAAATTCTGAATGAACATCTATAATTCAATGATTTTTACATTTCTTGCTAAAAATTCGCTCCTGTCAATTTTGCATCTGACAGGAGTGGAGTGGAATTAGTCCGTCGTGGGAGCACGTGGTGTTTAGCTCCCGTGTCACGTGTCCGACACGTGACCCACAACAGTTTGCAGAGTTGGGTGTACACACCAGGTAGGTACAGGTAGCCGTGTTCGTTCGGTCGCATATAATATGATATTCAGTACCGTTTCTATTTGTAATTTCTGCCAAATTGATCTCAATTATATCCTCTATCTTAGAAATTGACTGATGGAACATGATATTAATTGCACATATCTAATTATTGTCAAAGATGCAAGGGATTTAAATGCCATATATAAATTGCATGTCTAAAATTGAGTCCTGCTGATTATTTTAAGGAAAACCGTGACTTTGGGTTGTGGTTATTGGCAATTTAAGAGATGTTGCTATAAATGCGCTAAATTATAATTAGACTGAAATTAATTTGGGTATTTGATACGTCTGTCTAATAATGCTACACAAGGAATATCGATTAACCCGGAAAGTTGGCTTACTATAATTAAGCTTCTACAACTTTAATTGTGAATATCATTTAAATCATTTCAGTAGCTAATATGTCTTTGATTCATATTTTTATTTAAATAATTTTCTCATTATTGGAAAAATATTAATTTTCAAGAACGATTACGCCTGAGTGAGTAATAAATACGCCTTGGGACAAACTTTAAACCTGTAGTAACTTTTAAATCGATTTTTGCTTAAAAATATAGATTGAAAAATTTTCCAAGAAGGTTTTTCTGCATCAATAAATAAAATCATCAGTATTGCAAATATTGTAATAATATATTCATCGCAGAGGACAACCAAGTGGGTTGTCATCTATAAAAATGAACCTCGTTCAAGAAGTGAGCACAACAGGTTATAAATTTTGTTAAATTCAGATTACTGTTGAAAATGTATATAGAGAAATATGATATTATTAATATAATACTTCTAAGATATTTGATAGAAGTAATTTATAATTTTTAGACTCCAGCTATTTCATAGATTCTGAGAAAAGAATTCCTTGACATTTTTACTAATATATACTAATTAGAATGGACTAGCAATATGTAAGAAAATTAGTAAATTTGATAAATTAGATTATTATATTTGATCAATTTTGATGATCTCTATATGAATCGCCACTCAGTTATGAGACTTCCTTATTTATAAATTAATAATATAGAAACCTTCTTAAAACACTATTTTCAAGAGTTCAAAAGGAGCTCTAATTAGCTAAGTAAATTATTTTAACTCTGACTTATTTTTAGATTCTCAGTAAGTTGAACTTCATTATATTTAACTTGCTGATCTATTAAATTATTTAGCAACACATTAAATATTATCTTGTATCAATCTTTCTTCCGATCAAGATGAATATTTGTAAAAATTTAATGTTTTATACAAGCGCAGGCAGAACTATGGTCCTTATTGATTATAACATCAATTTATTACCTAAGTTAAAACAAACTGATTATGTCAAATAAAATCATTTCCATTGTCAAATAAGCTTTAATGAATGAAACGTTTTCTCTAGTATATTTTTACATCAACGTGCTCTTACAAAAATACGTAAAATGCATCATTTACATCGACATCAGACAACGTGATTGAGAATAATCTATTCACGTTTATGCATTGCGAATTTATTTTACAAATAACTAAATATTCGAATAGATATCTCAAAATATGATTATATTTTTACATAATTACAGGGCACGTGTCCACGTAATATTCACGAACCAATGATAACAATTATTTTTACCAAAAACGTGATATTATGGAAAACGTGAAAAGTTAACGTGAAGTTGCTTTTTGCGTTATAAGTTCGATGATACAATTTCTATTTTAATTTATTATTTAGATATTACAATAGTCGAGAATCTATAATTGTATCAACGTGGTTTATTAAATGTGTCTCGAAAAATCAATGAAATAATTGAAATATGTCTCGAATCAAGAGTCAATTAGAATAGAAATAATAGTTGATGTAAATAGATAATTTGATTTACATGCATTACATAAAGAAACTACAAAAGTATCTAAGTTCTAATTTTACATTTAAAATAAGGTTTTAATTTACTTATATATACATATGAATGATATTTTTTTAGTAAATTATGGGATTACCTTATGAATCTATGAATACCTAACAATTGCAACTCCTAAATATAACTATCCTCAATAAACAAAAGATATTTCCTTCCAGAACTTAATTTAAATCAAAAATAGCAGACGTTACATATGTAATATGTCTCATAAATATCATTCGTCTAATCTATAAAAATATCTATAATAAAGGTTATATAAAATTATTAATCGCGCAGAAATGCTGTATAAAATACGTTCTATTTAAAGATCATGAAAGGTTTTCTGATCCATTGTAGTATTTTGCATTCACGTTGGGTTCATTCGCAAATTTGTACTCGTATTATTGTAAAATTATGTAAAGTCATTAGGATAAATATTATATAGTGGCGTAATAAGGAGTCAAATATTTTTATAATATTTTTTAACTATGCAAATTTTGCTAAAACTCTTATTTTATCAATTACTGTGATAATGGATATTATGATTTATGAAACATATCCAGATTTTTAAAAAAAAATAGATACGTACGTAGATTATTCTGTTTGCAGAGGTAAAAATGCAAGGTTATCTGAATGCTCTTTTAACAAAACTTTTCAATAAGCTCTTTTTAAATATCTCTTTCGATTGGTAGAATTTTTCTCTACTATGTTTCAATCTATCTATGCTTCTATTCTATCAATTGCCAATTTTAAAAACAATCTTCAACTATGGAGCATATAAGATATTCTAGATGTATTCTTTATATCGAATACCGCACTTGGCCACTTATAAATAATTTCTCGCCATTTTATTACCGGTTTCAATTATTTTCCGCAAACCCACAACGTTTACTTACAATTAGACTTTTTTAATTTAGCCGTAAGACCGCAAAGGCCGCGAATGTTATTTTTTTCTATTTCTTAACTGAAGTAACTTTAACGCGCGAGCTTGTTCCTTTTCTGACATATGTCGTACGTGATCGTGCATAACTTATACGCGAATATAATGGCTTAGAGCCATTTAGCGACATGTACCTGTGTCGACTTTATGGCTTTTATTGTCCAACGCGTAATATTATTAATTGTCATAGAAATGGGTTAATATAGTGGACCTTCGGACGTTCCTGGGATATATTATAATAGTAGATAGATAGCTGAGAAGAGATTACCAATATCTCTACTAGAAATCTTAATTGATTTTGATCTAGTTTTTTTTATTTTCCTATAAAATGTTAGTAAGATACTTCTCCTTATGTAGTATCTTAAAATGGCAATCCAACGGTTGTTCCATCCATATTAACCTTTTTGTAACCATTTATAACCATTTATATTATTTATAAAATTTATCTAATAGGGATGACTATTATTCAATTTGATGCAGAATTACCGGAAAGGGCCATTTTGACTTGGAAATATATTTAAAATCTATATTTCCAAGTGGCACCTAGTACCGGACATTTTAAAATAACCTTCATTGATCACATATGTAGCCACTTCAACACTTTGGAACGTCTGCACATGTGTCTTTGTCGAATATTCTTAGATATTCAAAAAAAAAACCTTTTGGCTGGGCCACACCGATGCTCTCAGCTAGTGCATTCACCTAGGCTTTTCATTCTTTGACTAGGAAATACGGAAAATGAGGGTATGTAGTGACCGTTAGCTCTCTTTTAGATGATAATTATTCATATTAGTTCAATGGTTTTAACACATAGAATAATTATAAAACAGAATTTAGTGAAATCCATTAATAAGCAAAAGATACAATGCACTTCTAATAGGAAAGTTATTGCCAATGTGAGATGAAACCATTTTATTTGGTTATTGACTTTGGAATTTTTTAAATAATTTTTGTTTCTACTTTTCATTTGATTTTGATCTATTACTATACAAATTAAAATTTATCAATTTGCTATGAAATAATTATTATCAGCTGTCTGTCTAAACGCATCGAGATGAAATAAAGTGCATTGATAAGATCGAAGCGAGTTCGCGAGCCTGATCTATGGCATTGTTGGATTAATATGGTTTATGATTACGTATAAAGATATAAAACTGTAATAAAACAACTAATGAGTGACAGGTACACACACACGTCCTGTCGTGAATTCTTTGTTAAGAAACTATAAAATGGTAATTGTTTCATTTGTTGGCATCGAGATTTGATATATATATATATATATATATATATATATATATATATATATATATATTTCTTAATTTATACTACTCTTGGACTTCAGGTTGTCCAAGGCGGATATCATACCTGGATCTTATAATTAAAATCCCATAGCTCTAACTTAAAATATAAATTATAACACAAAATCATTGTCAAAAAATTATAGCAAAACTTATAAATGAAATTAGATAAAGTAAAGTAAAATTATGAAGAGTGCTGCAAATATTTTGTTCCAAAAAATATGTTACCCCAAAATTAGGCGTTCTTTAGCAAATGAATGATCTTAAGAAAATCAAGCCAATTGAAGAAATTCATTAATGTACAAATTGCTCTGGTTATATGCAAGGTTATCTGAATGCTCTATATATATATATATCTATTATATAAAAATAAGTCGGGTTTTCCTTCCTGACGATATAACTCCAGAACGCACGAACCGATTTCGACGATTTTGCATTCGTTGGAAAGGTCTCGGGCTTCGTGAGGTTTATAGCAAAGAAAATTGACGAAAGATTTCAAGAGAAAAGCGGAAACACTTTTTCTTTTTTCACATACAGCGTCATCTCTGATACTTAGCATGTACTTAAAACTAATATTTTTTGTTTGGCTGCTACTTATTTGTTTGACAGCTACTCATTGTTCTCTGCTCATTTAATTTCATGTGACAAACCGGCATTGTAATCACTGTTAAATTGTGCAAAAAATGCAAAAAAATAAGTTATTTGTTTCATAACATTTCAATTGGGAACTATCAAATCAATCACGTGTATTGTGCAATTTTTTATTCAATTTTTAATCACCGAACGAAATGTTACATAAAATGAAACCATCTGGTGGTGAAACGGAGTTTGCCCGGTTTGCTAGTATATATATATATATATATATATATATATATATATATATATATTTCTGTTTATAAAAGCAGAATCGACGTCCATCCTAACAATTTAGCCAGCCAAGTGCACTGGGAAGCCCAGCCTACCTTACCGAAGCAAAAATTGCCTACAGCTTTTAATTTAGTAACTTTAATATTATTTTTCTTCGCTTTACTTTTGTATTATTTTTTTTGTTTTTATTTTATATTAAAAAAATCTAATAGATTCTCTGCTGGAAATATCAATTATAGTCAAAATATAATGTTATCCCTTATTTCTTATTGTTAACAATCTATGCTCGATGTTTTATATAAAGGATTTCAGAATAAATTGAATTAGAAAGAAATCAAAGAAATGGATATTATACATTTATACAAATATTATAAGAGCGATGATCCAATAAATAAATGATACAAAACAAAGCCGATGTGAATATGATAATTTGCATGAATACAAATTATAATCAACGGCTCAACAAAAAATACCATTAATTTATTTATTTTGCTTTTCTGATAATTAAAAAATTCAATCTATATTAAAATTGATCTTTCTAATTCAATATATTTACAGTCCTCATATTCCTTCTAATAATTAAAAAAATCAATCTATAATAAAATTGATCTTTTTAATTCCATATATTTTCAATCTTCATATCAAAACTAGTAGCAGTAATTATTTGATAAGGCAATAAAATTACAAAGAAGAATTAATCAAAGATTGCAATAAAAAACACATGTTTTGTTCTAAAAGTGAAATATAGCATAGTTGTAATTAACTATATTATATTGAAAATAATAATAGTAAGAAACAGTAATTTTGATTGGATTGGATGATTCAACAACTTGTGTATAAAATATTAATGACATCGGCTGTCTAAGTATGAGAATTCCTAGGGAAACGCATTAAAGAAATGTAGAAATAATTAGAAATTAAATCAATGTGAAAAGAAAATTGATTTTTATTTAGAATTATATAGACTAAAAATATCAAAAATGGAATAATCGTTGAAGAAAATGATAATAACTAATAATGCTGCATGTGAATACATATTTGACGTAAAAAAAACTTGGTGTAAATTCTCATTCATTCTAATTGAATATAAGTCCAATGCAAGGCTTATACCTATTTGTAGATGCTTTCAATTAATCACTTGCCTTGCATTCCGCGTAGCCCGCTTTTATGAAAAAACTATTTTTAAAATCACTAATTACAGAAAGCAAACATCATACGTGATTTTGCACAATTTGCAGAATCGCTTAGATCTATATATCCAGCATTTGCAGCAGATTATGTCGGAATGGATGGCATCAGAGGCACGGCATATCCTGTGTGTTCTCTTTGCATACAATGGCTTTGTCGAGATGAGGATAATGAAATGACCTCAACGGGCTAATCACTACCGGTATTAGATGCTCTCATCAATATCGTCTAGTTAACGAATACTACTTTCTGCCAATAATTATATCGTTCTGGTGATCGATTCGTAATTATAAATTCAATAGACAAAGGTCGATAGGAAGAATAGATTGATTGGTGTTTGAAATCTTTGAAAAATTGATTAACAATGTAGTAATGACTTACTAGAGAAAATCTCAAAAGACCGGCTGATGAGTAGCCCAGTAATACAAGTATGACTGTGATCAATTATGGAATATTATATTTCATAAATAATTAATATTATAAAAGATTTTTTTTCACATAAAAGAACAGCTCAACTGAACTTATGAGCTGTTGCATTAAGATTTTTTCTTAATGTTGAGTTCTTAATGCTTTTTAGAAGTAATCTCAATGATTGGTCTATATTTATTACAAATTTATCTAATACTGATTATATAATTCTAATTGATGCAGAAATGCCAGGAAAAGGCTTTTGTCAGATGGAGGAAACGAATGTCACTACTGCTTGATATCAGGCTGGCAGGAGTAGATATGAAACTGTAGTTGCAAGACTAAAGCTTTTAACACTGTGCTAAGGTAAGCCATTCATAAAATTGATATAAAATGACTAAATTTATCTTCAAAATGTTTTTAAAATCTTATTGGACATATGCCTCTATATATAATAATAAATATGCAACTAACAACTAACTAAAAAAATCATTATTGTACAAATTTCTCTGGTCATTTCTGATTATAAAAGCAGAATCGACGTCCATCCTAACGATTTAGCCAGCCAAGGGTATTGAAAAGCCCAGTCCACCATACTGAAGCGAAAATTAACTACAGATTTTAATTTAGTAACTTTAATATCATTTTTCTTTGCTTTATTTTTGTATTATTTTTGATTTTGTTTTTGTTTTATCTTAAATTCCTAATAGATCCTCTACGCTGGGAGTATCCATTAAAATCAAATTATAATATGTGCATTTTCTTAAGAACCCAATTTATAAATTGTCCTAATAGTTCGTTTATATATATATATATAGAATATTATATGTTTTATTTAATATTTTTGTACAAAAACACTGCAAATTTTAATAAATCATACAATTTGGTTCACAAGATTGAAGAATTCGAATAAGATGTTGAATATCTGTTTCTCTTGAAAATATAATTCTTAAATATCTTTCTAACAAGTAAAAATAGCCCTTCCTGGATGGAAGAATAAAATATCATGAGAATTAGAATAGGATAACCATTGGGTTGCCTTCTAATAGAAATATATCAAATTAGAAAAAACAAGCAGAAGTTAGTTGCCTTCTAAAAATTGACGTTGGGAAAAAACATCACGACATCTTATGCCATTTTTGGTTATGATTGCTGCACAAAAAAAAAATAAAAAAAGCTTAGTAGTAAATTTTTATCTATTTTATAATTACACAGTGTATTCTTATAAAAGACTTTTTATCCCGAAAGGTACTAGAAAGGTACAATATGGAATAGATGAAAGCAACATTACAGTAAACTTTGATTATGGTAGGTACAATGAAAGAACGCCATATACAAGTCCTCAAAAATGATTTAAGATTTTAACCCTTTCCACTCGGATGCTAAAATTCATATAAATCTCGGAATTCGCGAGTGGAAAGGATTAATTTGTAGATGTTTGACTTAGAATATATCCCAAATTTCCCAAATCCAGTCTATAGAAAAGTCTTTCATACAACAATTCCAATGATGAGCATGTTAGAATATGATAAATTTTAAAATTAAACCATGTATCATTGTTTCGTAAATCACTTTACCTCGCTACTCCCAAAATATTGTTATTCTATTTCACGGTACTTGGCGCATACACATTCATTAATTGCCCGAGTGAAAGCAGATAAATTAACTTTAATTCATGAAAGTTCGGCTATATGTAACAGAAAAGCAAAAGCAGAGAAAAAAAGTGAAACCGACGTCGATTACGTAATATGTTGAATAAAGGAAAAATTAGTGCAATAGTGCACTAATTGTCAGATGTTTATTAAAATAATGCATTTTTCAACGTTATTACGACAAAGTGGCTCATTCCATTGCATAAGCGATGCGGTGACAATTTCTTTAGAACGTGATTCGCATACATAATAGGTAGGAATTGTAAATAATTAGTTTCGGCTAATTTATCATATTTAATAATTGAGAATTGTTATCTTGACAAAGCACAAGGTTGTACGTATTATGACAAACAATATATTTCAGTAAACCTGACTCTAAATTAGTATAGCATGGCAAAAAATGCAGTTGATTTTTGGGTTACTGATGCATTTTAAAAATACTAAACATCGATTAAAGTCTTCAATAAAAATGATCGCTTGAAAATAATTCAATGTTCATATTAATGATAACATATTTTTTGGCTTACCATGAAAACCAAAAAATATCACTCATTTTAAAATACTTGAATTATTTAAATAATATATTAATTTTCAATATCTCCGAAAATAATTCGTTATTATTACTCAATATTCCCTGAAAAATTTATTATTCAAATATAAAATATTAATGAATGTCTGAATATTTATTATATATTATTTACCTTTATTAAGCCTTAGAGATACTAATATAATTAGATGCATTTCATCTTGAGTATTACGAATGATAATAATTATGTCATAAATAGCTGCTATTAATTTAAGTCGCCACATATTAATAACCGCATTTCTATGAATAACAACAAACACATCATATATATTTAATCTTCAATCAAATGAATATAATTATATATTAATAATTAATAATATTTTAACTTATTTTAAATTTTCTTATGGTAAGTTATAGTAATCGCAAAAAATTAAAAATAATAAAAAACTTTTGCTTTTCATTACGTTTCAAAAGCTTCTGAAAATTTTAGCATACCTTAGAAAGAATGAATGAACGTGTGTGTGTCTGTATGTTCGGATACAATTTTTCGTCCACAATTGTGGGAGCACGCATTTAGCGATTTCCTTGAAAAATTAAAATCAAAGCATTTGATAAAGAACCATTCAATTCGCATTGACGGATGTGCTGATTAGTTTTTGGCAAAGGCAAGTTTTGGAGATACAGAGCAAAAACTGTAAAAAACAGCTGATTTCGAGAGAAAGAAACTAAAATGTTTCAAAACTATTAATGGAGTGTTTGTTTATATATTTTTCATGAAAACATATATAAAGTTCGTGGCCCAAATATAAGCACTTATATTAGGTAAAATTTATAATTTATCATATATTATTTATATTATAAACAATTCATTCGTTGATCAATTTTTGTTGATTTTTTTTTTTCATTCCTCAAATATTTAATTACGTTATGGGCAGTTCCAGTAATTTGTCTTAAAGCCCAATGCCACTCGCCACTAGTTTTAAATTTAAATTGACATCTCATACACAATTAAATCGACAAAAGAAATGCATTTTTTATATCCGAGCAAGATTTGACAGTTTTATTTGAGTTTTTTATAAATGCACATAGTTTAATATATTTTGAAATATAATTTTTTATTAATTCATAAACAAGATTTTGTATAAATAATACATTCATGATATTTAAATATGGTGAGTATGGATATATAATATGGTAATATATGACATATTAGCAAAGCGTTTTGATAATAAATGCGAGACCATATTATTATTTTAATCAAAATTTGCGTTTGCTTTTGATTTTATTTTCATAAATCATTTCGATCTTGCATTTATGAGAAAAAATTATATATTAAATCCCATTGAATGCAATAATATATTATCATAAATTTCAATAATCTTCATTTTTCCGCTTCAGAGGGAAGTTGTATCCGTTCACATCGGCCAGGCGGGGGCGCAGATAGGCAACGCTTGTTGGGAGCTTTATTGCCTGGAGCACGGCATTCAGCCGGACGGACAAATGCCGTCGGACAAAATGAGCGTAGGAGATGACTCTTTCAGTACTTTTTTCAGCGAAACAGGATCCGGAAAACACGTGCCTCGATCGGTAATGCTGGATTTAGAACCAACTGTCCTCGGTAAGATGAAAAAAACTAGCTGTAAGTGGAATTCTGTCTTAAGGCAATTAGGGCATCGTGCCTCAAGGCAAATTGCTAAAACTTTCCATACCGCAATTCAAAATTCGAGTAATTAAAAATAATCAATAATAATAATCAATAAAAGTTGATCAATAATTTGAAACTTTTAATAGAATTTCGAACCATATTAAATCATTCTATCTTAAATCATTTATTTTGAAATATTTTGGGAATTCTGAACTTTTTTTCAAAGCAATCGTACTGCTTTAACTGCATAAAGACGAAATATCAAAGCGCGTAAGCGCCGCGTCGCCGTCTAACGCTTAAACATTGGTACGGAACCCATATGAATGTAAACAAAATTTATACTTATTGTTAACATCTCTATAAAATATCTGATAATTTAATGTGCATATGTCTAATGTTCATTTTTGACCGCCAAATGGCTCATTTTTTTACTTTTTTCTCCATATCTCGAAAGTCGTTGGACCTGCCTTTCCAAAAATTTGAACAGTTCTTCATTCAGTCAATACAAATAAAATGTTTTAATAAATTATTCAAATCGAACGCTCCATTCTCTTAAAAACTGAGTTACCGTTTTTGGCACATTTTGCCCCATATCTTCGGAACGACTAGACCTGACTTCGCCAAAAACTAATAAGCACGTCTCCTTATCAACACGAATCGAATGTTTTTTGAATTATTCAAATCGCTTTATCCGTGTACCCAAAATCGTCGACGAAAATTTGTATCCGAATACACATACACACGCACACACATACACACACATACATCCATTTTTTTCTAAAGTATGCCAAAGTATTCAGAAACCTCGGAAACGTAAAAATATATAAAAATTTTCATTTTCGATTTTTTTGCTATTACTATAACTTACCCTACGGGAAGTTAAATATGAAATTTTGTATTGGATCTAATCTGAAGTGAATTTATGAGCTGATCAAATGTAATTCAATTCCTCCAACTGTAGATGAAGTGCGCACAGGTACCTATAGGCAATTATTTCATCCCGAGCAATTGATATCCGGAAAGGAAGATGCAGCAAATAATTATGCCAGAGGTCATTACACAATTGGTAAAGAACTAATAGATATAACACTTGATAGGATTCGTAAACTAGCTGATCAATGCGGTGGTCTTCAAGGTAAAAATTAGATTCAATTGATATAAGAGAAATAACTATAGCTATATTTTTTTCTAGGTTTTCTAATATTCCATTCCTTTGGAGGAGGCACTGGCTCGGGTTTCACATCTTTAATGATGGAACGCTTGGCCGTTGACTACGGCAAAAAATCTAAAATAGAATTTGCTATTTATCCATGTCCTCAAATATCAACAGCAGTAGTTGAACCATATAACGCGCTTTTAGCTTGTCACTCAACTTTGGAGTTATCAGACTGCGCCTTCATGGTGGACAATGAAGCGATATATGATGTAACAAGAAGATTTTTAGATATAGAACGTCCAACATACTCAAATCTGAATAGATTGCTGGCACAAATTGTGTCGTCCATCACTGCTTCCCTGAGATTCGATGGAGCAGTAAATGTAGATTTTTCAGAATTCCAAACTAATTTAGTTCCATATCCCAGAATCCACTTTCCACTTACAACATACGCTCCAATTGTCTCTGCCGAAAAGGCTTACCACGAATCTTTGACTACAACAGAAATTACAAATGCCTGCTTTGATCCCTCTAATCAATTAGTTAAATGTGATCCCAGGCATGGCAAATATATGGCGTGTTGTCTATTATACAGAGGCGATGTAGTTCCGAAAGATGTAAATGCTTCTATCGCGACTATAAAATCGAAACGAAGTATTCAGTTTGTGGACTGGTGTCCTACGGGGTTTAAAGTTGGATTAAACTATCAACCGCCAACTGTGGTTCCTGGAGGTGATTTGGCAAAAGTTCAGAGAGCTGTGTGCATGCTATCAAATACTACTGCGATTGCAGAAGCATGGGCCAGACTAGACCATAAGTAAGTAATAATAATCATATTTGAAAATTAACTTATAATTGATAATTGACCGAATTGAATCGAACATTTTACTATGTCGTAACATCGAGGTTCAAACGACATCAAATGCCAGCTCATTTTACTGCAAAGCAATTTATTAATATTGTGGCAAATCAAAAACAATTTATTGATTTGTATCTTCTCTAATTTTATTAGGTTTGATCTCATGTTCGCCAAAAGAGCTTTTGTCCATTGGTACGTAGGCGAAGGCATGGAGGAAGGCGAGTTTGCAGACGCGCGTGAGGATTTAGCGAGTCTTGAAAAAGATTACGAAGAAGTCGGACTAGATTCTGGTTACGACGAAGGAGAAGAAGAATATTGAAATGTGGTTTTCTATTGTAGGATTTTGTGAAATGGTTTCTATAAAAGATGAAGCAAATCTCTTCAAATGATTTTCGAGATGTTTACTTGAAAATGAGATTTTGGTATTGAGACTTGTGAAGAGAACATCGTGTTGTCATGCAATGCTAATGCATTAGGCATACACTTAACAAAATAAGTTTTATATATCATTAATAATAATTATATATTTATATATATATATATATATATATGCTTTTATTTATAAGTTTATACTGCAATTATTATAAGTAGCCTATTTTTGTATTGAAGAATATTTTTATAAATAAAATTTTATTATAGAAAATAATAATTCAAATTTAATCATTAGATAATCATTAGAATAATAAGATTTCAATATGCCACATATATTTGATAGCAAAAATTTAAAAACAGATTTTTTTTATCATCTATTCAATAGAGTAATAAGATTTATTGAATTCTCCTCTAAACTAAACACCTATAAGAACAAAGCAACATGGTACAATATTAATTTTGACTTTAATGTATTCCATTCGATGACCTTTTTTGAAGTGGATATCATCAAGAAGAGAAGAGTGTTGAAGATCACTTAAAAATTCACTAACATCCTTACCGAATGTTTTATTGGATAAAAAAATGTATTCCATAGTCAACTGCTCATTGGATGAATTCCTACCATTCTTTTGTTCCTATGACCTCTTTTAAAGTATAGATGTCATCAAGAAGAAGAGTGATAAACATCACTTAAAAATTTACTATCATCCTAAGCGAACAATATTTCATTGGATTGATTTTCTGTCTAAAAGTAGTTTCAAAATATACTCAATGTAAAAAATTATATTCCATAGTCAACTGGTCATTGGATGAATTCCTATCTTTTTTGCTCTTATGTTTCACTTTTATTTATTTTTAATTTAGCATTACAACCTATAAAATCGTCTCAATTACTCTGAATAACCATCTAAGTACTAAGTAAGTACAAAATAGCTAATGGAATTAATTTTTAATCAAAATTGTACAAAGAGTATGAAAAAATAATACCATGAGCATTTCATAGTCAATTGTCTATTGGAGCAATTTCTACAATTTTTTTCTATGTTTCGTTTTTATGTATTTTTAATTGAATATTACAACTTTTAAAATCCTCTGATGAACCAAAGTACTAAGTAAGTACAAGACTGCTAATAACACTAATTTTCAATCAAAATTGTACAAAGAGTATAAAAAAATAATCCCATGAGCATTCCATAGTCAGTTGCCTATTGGAGCAATTCCTACCATTTTTTGTTCCTATGTTTCACTTTTATTTATGTTTATTTTAGCATTACAACCTATAAAATCCTCTCAATTACTCTGAAGAACCATCAGAGTGCTATGTAAGTATAATATTGCTAATAACACTAATTTTTAATCAAAAATGTATAAAGATAAAAAAAATGAGCTCACACAGCGCCATAAAATAAAAACCTTTATAAATTTTGTGCTAATATTCAAAATAGTGTTCTGGTGATTATATATACAGATAAAACCAAAATCAAATACTAAACAAAATTATAATATACACATATCGAAATTGCAATTCATTTTGTTATAATTCCTTTATTCTCGATAAGACAGATCATATAAATCCGAGTTCTAATTGAACTCCAATCAATGTGCAAAGTTCTGCATGTGTAAAGCATAATCTAATCACTATTTTATATCTATCAGGAAGAAGAGTAATGATCTGTACGGTGAAAGTAAAACATAAATCGTACTGTAAGTTATTTATCGCTGAACCTCTGGTTCTATTTCATAATAAAATAAAACCGTCGCCATCTGTTCAGCCGCGCTCGTATTCGGCCGAGCTCATAACTGAACCAGAGAGACGAGTCAAGTCAAGTCACGAGGTTTTTGGGAATCGCGTGCCGCGGTGCATTAGCATCATATTAGAATTCGCTATCCGGGCCTGGATTAATTTTTGACTGCTTTAAATAACCGTGTAGGCGTATATAGAAGTATATAAGCCACTGCTAAATTTTTGCCGCTGTATTTGATATTCAACCTTGCATTTGACGCGGTTCTAATACCACTGCTGTTGGCCAGGAAGAAACAATCTTCTACTGGTTCGACCTTATCAATTAACATACATATTATCACCAGTTATCACTTACGTGTCTTGATCCTACTATTTTAGATGTTTATGCAGTCTTTTTTTGTTAGAGTAAAATACTGACAAGCGATTTGTATGTGAATGATATTGCGTTATTTATCATATGATGCGATTAGAATTTGTTTTCATATTTCACAATTATTTATAACGCTTGGACTTCGAGATATTATTTCACACCAGTAATAAGACAAAAATTAACTCTAATTGTGATTAGATGTATGATGTATTAGAAAAACTGACTTTAATCCCAACTGAATATTAATATTTTCAATAAAATAATAACAACTGGACATAGACCTAAACTGAAAGAAAATATAATAAAACTTAATGGCCAAACAAGCAACCTATTCTTACTAATTTAAGTCATCGATTTTTTTATAACTTCATTTGGTAGTATGCACATTTAATATTGACTTTTAAGTCATACTTATATAAAAATAACTTATAAAATATAAATAATAATATAAAAATAACTTCGTTTTAATGATGCAAAACTATAATTTGATAATGCAATATAATATGAAAAGACTGTATTGGTCTAAACATTGGGCATTTTTTAAAATGCTTGAAGAAGTTATTAGTGTTTTCTACAAAAAGTAATTTTAAAACTGAATATAAAGAATTCCAAAGTCTCAATTCACAAATTCGCCCTATTTTTAATTAAAATCACATGGGGAAAAATGCATCTTTCTAAGTAAAAATAGCCTAACTTTCACAGAATTGTTTCAAATAATTTCATAATAATTTAAGTAATTTTTATATATTTTTCTCATTTCTCTTTTCATCGATCAACTATTATTCCAGCTGAAATTAACATTCTTATTTTATTTTCATCTTATCCATGATTAGTTTTCAAAATATTAATCATATCACAAGCAATTTCATTTCATATGACTCCAGGAGAATATCTTCATGAAAGCATAACTATGGTATAATTTAATTAAGAAAATGTGCTGCAGAAGTAGAGAAAATGAAGTTCATCTTAATAAAAATATCTAATTAAAAGTTACCAGGATAATGGGTAAGATGAAAATAAAATTATTATGATAAATTTAGTTGGAAAATGAGAAGATCTTTAAGTGAAAAAATTGGGAAAACTACTTAAAGTATAATTATTTTACCAATTTATTTAAATGAAATGCAGTGCAGAAATATTAATAGTGACTCTTTGATTCATATTATCAAGATTCATATGATTTTATTAAAATGTACCTTCAAGAAAATAAGTTTCCCAGCAAAGTCTTTAGAAACACACTAAAATTACAAATATTTGTAACTTGAGGTATTCGAAATAGTAGGTTTCCAGAAGAATTCCTTAGCAATTCATAATCAAATTAAAATTATTCATCATTCAGTTATCTTGGCAACAATCCACCTCCCCGCATATGACTCTGTTCAAAAAAATTTGACACAAATTACCGATCAACTCAAGGATGATCATTGACAGAACATTAGAATGGTTGCCAGCTCTCTTATTAAAAAGACAAATATATTTCAATAATAAGTTGTCGTTTAGTGACAAGTGCGTCTATCTGCATTATTATCATATCAGTTTCACAAGATCGCGATAATCAATGACCGCACTCGAAAACCGATTTATCGTTACCTAGTCGCATTTTTAAAACACACATGGAAATATACATACATACATACATACATACATACATACATACATAAATATATACATACATACAGACATATTCTAAATTACATCACTATTAATGCACCATTAAGTACCTTAATTGCAAATAAAATTAGATAAGAACAAAAGCGCTATGAAATGGTGATAAAGAGCATTTCATTATAGAACCCAATTGCACACTAAATATGCATTTATCATGGCATTACCTAGTAAAATCTTTTTTTTAAGAAAATACAAAACAACTTTTTTTTCTTAAAATATATTGTTAACTCTCTCCCATAATATGTTGCACATGTTTTTGCCAGAAAACCTGGTTTGGAGGCGTCCATAATCATGTGAGACTTAAAAAGAGAAGGGGGTTGATACAAAATCACGAAATATTATGGGGGAGGTCTAATAGATAAAATATAGATAAAAAAAATCAAAAATAAATTGCGATTTTTCTAGGTACTAAAAATACTCGTGATGTTGTGTGGGAGAAGAGGTGGAGGTTTATTTAAAATATCACCACGTATCACCAAGGGGTAGGAAATGTCCAAAAATCCATAGATCACGTGATAAATAGACACCTCCTTTGCTAATTTTATGTTTTCTCGATATTTGAAGTAAAGTTGAATAGTTTGACACCAAATTGAACATTGCGTTCCAATAAGTTCAAGTTTCAAGTTTTCTAAAAAAAAGCAGTACCGACTTCAAAATTGTAAAACCATTCAATTTTTATATATTTGCTAAGATTCCAAAATTAATGTTTACACTTTGCTTTAAATGAAATAATTAATGGATTAATAAAGCGAAAAGCTAGAACTTTCAAATATAGCATCTTTTGCAGTGGGTAAACCATCCATGTGATTTGTGTTAGCTGACCCTTTCACATATATTAAATACTTCCCCATTCACAATCAGTTATTTTTTATACTCAAAATTTTCTAAGAAGACTTTTTGTAGATAAACAATTCTCTGTAAGTTTTAGCTCTTAATATTAACTCTAACATAATCCGCACTCCAACCAAAGTTTCTTAGTTCTTCTTCCTAAGTAAATACTTATTTTATAAAATATATCAAATTTTTGTTGTACATTTTTTATTTATAATCAAAATAAGCAAATACAATGTGATTATCAAAATTTTGATTCGCCTATCGCTAAGTTATAAAACAAATCGAATTTTACCCATGTTACTTCCATAGAAACTTAGGTTGGAGTGCGGACTACCTTAAAGATAATATTAAGAGCTAAAACTTTCAGAGATTTTTTTTATCAATTTGGAGGCATTGGAGTAAAAAAATTCGAAAACATCCATATTAAGTACCACCCTAATATAGATGTATTTCTATACATCTACGTCTATATCTTTGTCCTATGTTCAAAAGAAAAAGTATCAATAATCTTGTTAAGCAGATTTCTATCCTCATTGTAGTAGATATATGTCTGTCACCAAACAGATGATTATCAAAACCAAATGCGATTGCAATCATAAAGGATACTTAATTTAATAAATATGTACCCATATCAATTTGTGAGTGTGTCTACACTTCAACAGGCGTCCATACAATCAAAAGAGAGTATTAAAGTTATCAGCCCGGAGTCAAGTCTTCTAATATGTATGTCGACATAGTTATCTTAGTTATCGCCAGCAAAGTCACGCATCGTTTTGTACACACAAATACTAAAGAATATTTAATATATTCCATCTACATGTTGCCATCTCACAGTCACAATCAGTTCGTTTTACACTTGTACTTTTGACACAAGACTATGTGGAGATGATGCTCCACATATGTAAAACAGGAGTAAAACTGTAGAGGAGTAGAAAAATTAGAGCGAATTCAGGTGTGTTCAGAATAACTAGCAGAAAGATGCTAACGTGTAAATCAAATTTTGAAATGCCAAAACATATCACATATTGTCTAATCTATGAGTTAAAAGAAATCCAAACATGACAAACTATATTAATTAAACCATTAATCAGATAAGGCTTAAAAGGAGGAGACAAAAAATCACGAAGTATCACAATGTGAAGGGGGTTCTAGTAAGATATCACGTGTATTTATTTTTACCTGAAATTACAAAAAATCAAACATTTTTAAAAAAAATCGCCATTTTGTAAAATACTAAAAATACAGGTGATGTTGGATGGGGGGAGGGTTTAATTTGTAATACCACGTATCACCAAGGAGGAAATAGAGGTCCAAAAATTCTTAAAAATCGATTTTTATATATTTTACATATTTTATATACATATTTTATAATATGTAATATGAAAGGTAGAAAAATCTTCCCACAATTATCTGAATAAAAGTGAAACTAATGGTACTTTGGTGAAATCTTAAAACTATTGATATTGGCATATATTATTTATATGGAATGAACATTAGCATTGTTTAATAATATATGAACTCTTCCAATAACTTAAATATATCGCACATTGCTCATCGACAATAAATAAAAACTAATAGAATGAAAATTGACAGTTTTATCTTTCTTTTCTACTTTACTTGTCTAATATTTGAACCTGATATCAGGCAGTACTGTTAACCATTTTTTCTAGAAAATATGCTTATAATTGATTATAGCCCTGGGATCAAATTTAAAATATTATATGAAAATATTATATATGAGCTCATATTATTATATGAGCAATATTAGATAAATTCTAATAATAAAAACCTATCAAATATAATAGATAGGATAATCCTTTGGCAACAAAGCTCATAGAAGTTAAATTCTGATTGCTCTTCAAGTATGAATAAAAAGAAAAAGTTTTGTGAAAAACTAATGGTACTTTAGGTGAAATCTTAAAACTCTTAAATGACATATATTATTCATATAGAATAAATAACATACAGATTATAGTTTAATGTTTAAATTATCTGTTCCAATAACTGGAATATATCGTACATTGCTCATCGACAATAAATAAAAACTTATAGAATAAAAATTGACAGTTTTGTCCTTGTTTTCTACTTTACTTGCCTAATATTTGAACCTGATATCAGGCAGTACTGATGATATCCATTTTTCCTAGAATATATGGATCTAAAGTATACTTATAATCGATTATAGCCCTTGGATCAAATTCAAAATATATGAGCAATTAGAAGTTATCTATTCTAATAATAAAAACCTATAACAAATATAGATAGGATAATCCTTCGGCAACAAGAGCTCATAGAAGTTAAATTCTGAATAAGTTTTGTATAAGTCATTCGATATATTTTCGTTTCGCGACTAATTGAAATATAATTTTATCAAAACTACTGATTTCGATTCTTCATTAATAGAGTATTTCAAAGGTCCTTATATTACTTTGGCACATGCGCCTTGAAAAATTGGTAGTTTGGTCACCATATATAATATTCGTAAAACATTTAAATTTGTGCAATGAATATTTTTCAGATCGAATACTTGCCTAAATTATTAATGTATCTTTTTACACTAATCGGGAATCTTAAAATGCTTATTTTACATTTATATAGTTAATATTTTATTAACGTACCTCGTAAATCCGTGTAGAAAGAAGGTTCTCCAATAAAATATTTGCATCATAAAAATCATCCACAAATATTTCTACACTAGTACTTGATTCATAATATGCAAATTATATTAAAAGACTTAAACAACACTTAAATTATTTCATTTTTTATAAAAATAGAAAATAGATGAGAAAAATACGCGTCCATTACTTCATCTGTCAAATGCGAACTTAGTATGACGTGAAGTTGAAGCTGTTAAAATATATTAACCCAACCAAATTTAACATACCAATGTAAGAACAATAAAAAATAGATAACATAAGGCGTAATATAATGACCGCGAAATTCAAAACGCTTGAAAGTATTTACTATTACTACTTTTAAACAAACATCGAATAAATTTCATAAAAATACTATTAAACTAATAAATGGTCAGCAAAGTATGCCATACGAAAAGTGTAATTCAATGCAATTTAATTTAATTTAATCTAAATAAATTTGTTTAGTATTAATATTAAATCAAATCAATATTAAACAGTATTAAAGATATATTAGGCTGGCAACTTGTAATCTCAGATGGTTGAAATTGAATTTTTAGGTTTGTTGACTTAGTCCAAATCTAAAATACCCTTTTGTAAAGAAGAGTTTTCAGATCGATTATTCGTTAGGCTTTTGTTGAAAGATGGAAAATCAAATAAAATTTTAATTTCAGTAAAGGTAAAAAGACATCCCACCTCACAAATAGCTATGAAATGTTTATAGTGATGAAGCCTTAAAAAAGTAATAATGTCAAAATTGGTTTATTAAATTTCGTTCTGCTGATTTTTTGCTCAAAGACGTAAAACGCTTTAGTCATCCAATTAAGATATTACAAAAAGATTTGTATCCTTTGAACAGTTGAAGTACCAAGCGAATGATCAATTCTGATGTCTACATTAAACAACTAACAAAATAAACGATGCAGTGTAAAAAAGGGGCCTGAATTGGCGAATCGAAATTGTGATTTATTCCATTATTGACATCACATATCTTTGGCCACTTGGCAAGGATTATTGGAGCTTGGTGAGGATATTTTATCAAATCCACCATATAGTCCTGAATTTAAAAAAAAATTCAATAATGATGATGGCTCAAATTGTACCTGATTCAGTTTTTTGCGAACAAAACCAGAAGTGTTATGATAGATAGCGGTGTAATAATGCTGGTTGGAAGATGACAACAAATCAGTAATAACCTAATATATAAGACATTTCACTATAAAAATATTCTGTAAATTTCCAAGGAAATATACTTCAAGCTTTCTTTCCCTAATCTATCACCTTCACACTAACTTATTCTCTGACCAGGTACAGATATAGTGTAAAAGATATGAATCCGATACCATCTACCCTTTACCATAGTATCGTGATTTAAGCCTTATTTATCATCGTAAAATCTGTGGTTCCGCGTGCTTTCTTATAAGATTCCTATGAACGTTTTACGTACGAACTCACACACATAGACACTTGTTTTGAATGTGGAAGATATAAATGGGTAGAAATATTGATTTTAGTTGATACACGCCGCAAATTTATAACAGGGGCAGAGGCAACCGTGAAACGTACGAGCATTAAAAAGTTTCCGTGTATTTTCAATGGTTCCGGAATAGAAGAGTGATTGCTACATTGCTACATTATTCGATTACGGTTTGAAAAGTTTAAATAAAATTTTTGTAAAATTTTCAGGAAAGAGGTAAATATTTGTGTGTTTGGAGTTTCTAACATTCGGTTGAATTAAGAGGGTAAACATTTGAGATAAAATATCTTGATAGTTTCCAAAATTGATGTTCATGCTATAAAACCATCTATATAAATAAATATCAAAAATGGTAACTACAAATATAATTGTAATAAATTTAGAAGTCTTTATACCAGAATGTCTATTTATATTTTATATACATTATTGTATCTTTTGAAAAAAATCATGCTCTTATAATATCGCTTATGCAAAACGTTTTATTAGTATACAAAAAGTATCAAAAAATTTATCTAATATATATATAATATATATATATATATATATATAATTGATATTTAAAACGCAATTCTTATTATTCTAATCAAAATTATATCACGTCGGTCATTTATCGCAAAGACCTTGCTACCTTACTACAACGGCGATAACTGCCGAAAATCGTCGTGCTCGTGTCAGCAATCAAATGAAATTCTCTGATGGTTTTTTGGCCCGATGCATAAACTTAGAATATCATTCGTCGAGGCTTTTATCAATTTCGACCCGACACTTGCTAATCTCTCTATTATATCGGCCTGCATACGAATTTCGCGCGTTCTATAAATGTGCCAGAAACGCCAATTTAGCCTCCTCTCTCGGAGTGCCGAACAGCTGATAAATAAATGTCAGAGGGTCAATCGGGCCGGTGGAAAAATGGGAGATGGGAGTATCGCAAGGTTTATATATATTGAGTAATTATTTGATTTTTAAGCAATTATTTTGTACATATAGTACAGATACACCATTCAAATTCTATAAGGTATTCAGCTTATGAATAAACTTCCACTCAATATCCGAAACTTAGACAGCAAAAAATTTCATGCGTCCCTAGTTAAACTTTTTAAAGACATAGCTTTTTATGACATTACGGAATTTTCTCAATTTGAATTCAATAACTATTTTCTTGCATAATCCTTATCCTGTATCTATGTAGTCTGACCATTTGATCGCCTGTACAACCATTATTTTTTTTTCATTTTTTTATTGTTATTTTATTAATTTAAATTTTTTACGGTTTTAAATGAGTATAACTTTCAACCTTGTGCAAGAATTTGAGCTTGACTGGTGGTCAAATAGACTTTAATATGATGAACTTGATGATGAACATTGTATTTAATGTTCGAATGCTTTTTTTCAGCTCTTTTTTTCAGAATCGAAATTCGTGCAGCTATACTATGATTATTATAAATTTAGTATCATTTTAATATTAACTATGAATAAGCTTGACAAGAGCCTGAAATAATATCTATTATTATTGATTACGGCTTGCTTATGAATAAATAAATAAATAAAAAATAAATAAATAAATAAATAATCTCCATGGGTATTCGAATTAGATTTTAGGAAAAAATATGATGGTATATTATTTATTTAATAAATTAATAGACCCTATTAATTTTCATTGGTAAAAATTTGGTATAAATATGTCAAATCTAAGAGTCTAATCTAGTATTTGGTTCAACAAACATATTTTTTATTCAAGTATAACTTTTAAGGTTTATAAATTACTATTTGTATAAAATCTATGTTATAATATTTTTTCTGAATGCGAAAACCTCTAAATAATTAAAAATTCACCTTTGAACATCCTTTTCTGCTTAGAAAATGCTCGACCGCAATAGGATTTACTTGTGGACTTTAGGGGTTTTCTTTAAAACCATCAAATGAAATTTTGTCCAGTTCAAAATTTCATTAGTGATGTATTATAAATTGTATTACAAAGACTACTTCAAAGGAAAATACATTTAAAAGTGTAATCTATTTTTAAAAAAGAAAGTGTACGTTAAATGTATAAAATTGATTTGTTTAAAATAATATACTTCTCGAGTATGATATAGTACAACTTGAGCAAAGATTCAGAATTGAGTAAAAATAAAATTAGCAAATTATATTTTCTGGGAAAAGTCATAGGTTAATAAAAAATAGGTATAACAGGTTTAACTATTACCAGATATTTTTTCAAATTTTGATCTTCAAGTTCAACATTTTGTTTAATAAAATAATCATTATAAATCTCTTGACAATTAATTAGAACAGTAACTAATCTATATTTATCATACTAAATGCAATAAATTTGCCATGAGACAAACTTCGAAACTGTTATGGTAAACTACGTTAGTTTTCCATTATTTTAACGAGTATTTTGACTTTACTAGCAGAGTAATTCAATTAAGTATTTAAACAGAATGGAAACAACACTCTCGTAACTCACAGATTTAAAGTTTCAAATTTAATTCACATTGACACTTCCTGTAACCTGATATTTTCATACTTTAGTCTAATGTAAATAACCCTTTCTGCGAAATATAATATTTGGCAATTGAAATAATTATATAAATAAACAACTACAGTGATTGGCGAGCCAAAATAATTTTTATGAATCAACTTTGTTGATGATTAAAAAATACCAAAGCGATCTGAGAAGGAAGTTTACATAAGTCTATATTGATTTCCTATTTATTGATAAAAATAATATATAAATAATAAAAATAATTATTATATTACTATTACGTGGGTCTTATTAAAATTTAAAATGCATATGTTACAATTTTAATATTTTTTATAATGGTATCTTAGTTAAATTATTTTTTACACAGATCTTTCAAAACCAATATGCAAATATTTCCTTATTTATGAAGAAAAAATCCAAAAATTGTTATTCATAATAAATGATGATATAGAAGGGCAAAAGTTGTATTATTTTTAATACCTTCATTCTTATTAATGCATATTTTTATCTGAATCATTATCATGACAGAAAATAACACACATGGATAAGTTAAGGTAATTTTTTTAAGTACCATTCTGGTACTACATGTAATTAATTTAAATTATAAAAGCCAGTTATGCTATATATAAATTTGCCGAACTAATTGTAAACTTTCACAGCGATAAATTTTAGATTCCTCAGCGCACACATGTATCAGATTCCCTTGCAGGCTCTTAAAATTTTTTGTAAACAAAAAATGCCACACGGAGACTTTGTATGTTGCTAAGCTGCAACTTTTCCTTGGGAACAGGAACTCGAATCCTTAGTTTCAAATAACAATATATAAATGATTAAGAAATTAATACTTGTGTCAATTCTTATCGTCAATCTCAAAGATAAACATTAGCGCAGAATGTGCATCAGATAGAGTACGAATACTAAGAGGACTTCTCACTCAAAGGTACGCAACGTTACACATATTTAATTGCGTTATCTAATATTAAACAAAGATATCAAACAACGATTATGAGACAGAACAGTCTTTTATAACACTGCATAAACCAACAATCACAGTGTTTCTGAATGTATGACCCGCAGAGCTTCCATTCATATGAAATGACCAGTGTAAGTGGTCTCTTTTGCCTTGTGACCAGTTGCATGAACTAACCAATAAGTATAAATAATCAATTTAACCAATATTTTTTAATTTACATATGATCTACCTGTCTACCTGTCCACCCATCTACCCATCTATATTTATTCCCGTCTACCTGTTATACTGTTACCTCTTTACCTATCTATCCGTTTACCCAGATACCTATCTACCAAAAGTCACCAGTAATTCTATTTGAATATGAATCAATGATAAATTGATAAGATAATGTTTGATCAACAAATATCAATATGAGCAGTTTTTTCTGCATCTCCAAAACCAATCAATTCTTCATTACGTCAACACACAAGTAAAATATTTTTTGAATCATTCAAATCGGTTGCTCCATTTGATCCAAATCTGCCACTTTAAACATTTTTTCTCTGTATCTCCCAAACGGGTGGACCTATCTTTGCCAAAAACTAAACAGCACTTCTCCTCATCAATAAGAATCGACTGTCGTTTGAATCAATCTAATCAGATGCCCAGATCTGGCGTAAACTGAATTCCTATTTTCTGCTCTTTTTACCCCATATTCCTGAAATGGCGAGACCAAAATATAAACAGCTCATCCAAATCTGCCATTTTTAATAATTTTTATCTGTATCTTCCAAACGGGTGGCCCTGTCTTTGCCAAAAACTAAAAAGAACGCCTCCTCATCAATAGGAATCGACTGTAGTGTGAAACAATCTAATCAGATGCTCAGATCTTACATAAACTGAACTTCCAATTTCTGTTTTTTTTACCCCTTATCTCCGAATCGGCTGGACCTGTCTTAAAGACAGGTTTAGGTTTTGGCAAACTGTCAAATCCTAAACAAATCGTCCCCCCATCAATAGGAATCGATTGTTTTTTTTGAATCATTCTAATCGGTTGATCCGTGTTCGCAAAATCGTCGACGGAAATAGTATCCATACATACACACATACACACCCACACCCACATACATCCATTTCTTAAGGTATACTAAAATGTTTAGAAGGCCTGGAAAATTGAAAGTTTTCATTTTTCATTTTTTGCGATTACTAAACTTATCCCTTGGGAAATTAATGAACGCTTATGCTCTTCTCTTTTTACATGAGAGTTACATTCATCTACATCTATAGATTCAGTTCACCTAATTAAAATATTTTTTTATTTAAATATATTAAATATTTTCAAGAAGCACCCAATAAATGAATTCCTCCTGCACATCCCCAATGGTACATTTTATAAGAGCTTACTAACTTATTGAATTTCCTTTATTATGACTGCATATATTTTTGCTACTAATGTAATTTTTTTCAATTCACATTTCGTTTCAATGGGGCATAAAAGCCATTCTTACATTTGTAAAAACAGCTTGTTTTTCACGTATTCTTTTCATGGTCTAACCATTAGAGAAAATCGAATATTGGAGAAGGTATATATAATTCATTCACTCTGCTCAGGAGAAGAATATATGGCGCTAAGAACTTCTGTTGATTTTACTGATTTCTGCCTGCGACTTCCAGGCGCTTTCTAACAATGACGTCGACTAGATAAACAACAGATATATTTTATTATATGTGAGTGAGAAACGATGTTTAAACGATAGTAATTAAAATATATAGATTACTTTATTATTTTACAGACCTGGGATCAGTTTTTTGTGTGTACTGGGTACTAGTTCAATAAATGAGCAATGAAATATATTGACACCAAGCAGATTTTTTATATAAATTGTATAAAAAATTAACTTTTTGTTAAACAATGGCTCATATTACTGTTATTTCACTATTTTGATGTTTTAACAGAGTACCCCAAATATGGAGTTCATTTTCTTACAACTGACCCATCTGAATAAAATGCAATTAATCTACTTTATATTAGATTCTGTCGAAGCCAGATATGCTCGATTAAGTACATTCAACAGGATATAATGCGATTATTACTGGTAAACCTGGTTGACTTGACATTTTCAGTAAAAGTCTATGCAGAACTAAAAGCTATTACAAACTTTTACCATTAGTTTCGAATATATTCCAAAGTTATCGATCGCTTACAGAGCTGCAATTTGGGAATATCACTCGAATATACAAAAAATAACTATTGGAAGGTAAAATAATAATTTTGAAGAATGGATCACCTGGCCAAGAAAAATCATTTTTTTCTCTAATAAGTGCGTCCCTGTCAATTAATATTGAGCCTGAGCTGTATGCGATTTAAGCTGAGTTTCTATTTACAGTTCTGCCTAAAATAAATCAAGATAACGTGAAATCTGTCAAATATTTCGTTGAGTCCCATGGCCTCACACTTGCCTTACCCGAAATGTCTATTCCGAATGCAATGCTGACAGTGATGGCATTGTAAATGTCTAGCCGATAACTAATCACCGATTCTTTATTTATTTCCTATATACTATTTTAAAAAAATTAAAAAAAATCTTATATTTATTAACATAAAGCTAAAATAATAATAATAATCTAGAATTCGACCTTTCGTCGACGTTTTCTCAGAAACCTCTGTCAAAAAAAGTCAAAAATTTATAAGCCTTTTTATGAAACTCCCTAATGAATCGCTTTGATTAATTTTGCTATAGGATCGGCCGAGCCATTTCTTTACAATGACAAAGAGTAGCCTTAGGGGGCGTCCATTAATTACGCAAAGTTTTTAAGGGGAGGGGGGGTTTGACAAAAAATCACAAAATATCACGTGAGGGAGGGAGGGGTATAGTAAGATATTACGTGAATTTTTTTTTAACTGATTTTTGTAAAAAAAAATCAAACATTTAAAATAAAAAATCAAAAATTTTACAGTTTTATCAAGTAACTAAAAATACACGTGATGTTTGTGGGGAGGGGGGGGGGGGGGGGGTAATTTTGAATATCGTCATGTATCACCAAGGGGAGAGAGGTGTCCAAAAATCCTTAAAAAAATTTCATTAAACTTGCCTTAAGGCAAGTCCACACACACCTAATTACGATTGTTTTAATACAAAATTATAAACGTGATGGTAATAAAATGTAATAATATACACCGAAGGATATAAAAATGATTTATGATGCATACATATAATTTAATCAAAATGCAAATTTATAGTGAATAAAAAATTTATGTGATAAATATTATAAAATATTTACTGAGACAAAAAATAATTAATATTTAAACTATAAAGCAAATATTTATTATTTAAAAAAATATATAAGTAATTTTCTGAATTTATGATATCAATAATGAACAACCCACAAAAAATGCATCATTCGAAAACAATCAATGTTTTATATAGGATCAATTCCTGATTTATTTCTAATTCATTTCCATATGCAAAAAGTTTTGATTTTCTTTATAAATCTGCCAGATTTACTACAAAATTAAAATTGCCTATCACATGTTTTCTAAATTTCATCCAAATAAGCAAATGATGCATGTTTCTTTGCGTAGCAAAGCAATATTATGCAAAATACACAAGCTATTACGTTATAGATATTTTATCTGTAGATATTTTTATCTGTTTGTAATAAACTTGATTCAATAATTGCTTAGTCAATATAACTTATAAAATAGTTTATTTGATAATTTTGCAGTAACTCAGAAAACATTCTTGGTCCTGATACGTTAGATCAGCAGTTAAAAATTATACTTTAATTAAAATTTAATTAAGTATGAGGCTTGATGATAAAATTCCAGAAGTTGAAAAATCATAAGAAATTATATATAAGTTTTCAATAATTTAATATTAAAATTTAATTTTTAAATTTAGAAGGTCCAACGAAGTTTCATCAACCCAATATTATGACTCTAATAACTTACTTCCCCAGTTTTGTGCAGAAAATATAAATCAAATACTGTTTATGAATAAAATATTAAAACATATATATTTCTATTATCCATAAAATAAGTCTACTAAACACTTATATCTGAAATAAAACAGTTTCTGAACAAAAATAAAAGCAAATTTCCCGTATCGTGAAAAGCTTAAGAAGAATGTCATGTTCCCATTGTGTAGCAGTAAAACTTTGAAGGATGTTTACATGTTTTCGTTGATGAAATGTTATTTTAACCATTTCATTTTTACGATTTAAATAATTAAATTTTATGATAAACATTTTAAATTAGTCGATGGAAACGCTTCTTAAATCTCTAGCTTAAGAATATTGATAGTTTAATTTAAATGCTTACTCCAAGAGTAAATTAATATTAGTACGTTTAAAAAATTATTTTTCATTGGACAATAATTCATCTAAAATTAGCCTAAAAACTGAAAATCTGCCTCATGAATAAATAAATCAGGCAGTACGTATTAGAACTCTTTTTGCCATCAAATAAATTAATTTAGCTAGGTGTCAGTGGTATTTTGCTTTAAGGCAAGTTGGTTAAATATCCCAATATGTGTAAATGATCTACCTAATCAAAACTGAGGCTTAGCAACATTTGCCAAAAACTGCACATATCTGCCATTTCTAAAAACATGACTTGGCAAATCGTATAATAAAACTAGTCAACGTGAGTCCTTATTGAGTCGAACCAAATAATTTTTAAATATTTAAAATGGAGGTGGCCATTTTTGAGAAACTTTGGTGAAAGATCAAATTTGGGCTTACATGCTTACACAAATTTAAACACAAACACATATACTTATACCAATTTTGTTGTCAAATGATTCAAAATGACTTAAATTGTATATAAAATATTAAACTTAACAAATAGGATTTTCTGAAGACAACATAAACTTCTCCTTCGGGAAGTGAAGTATCGATTTACGAGTATGCTAAACAGTGATGTTAATTAAAAATGTATAACGTATTTTCATAATTATTTTTACCATTTTCTCTAAATTAATCCATCAAACTCAAAAACCAATCACGAACAACCTTCTAAACATGTGATAGTTCTCATACCGATGGCCTTGCACTAATGTAACTTGTCCAATTCCTCAGATCCTTGCTCAATTTTAGACATCGCGGATAAATATATACAAAGTCGTCGAATAATTAAATCTGCTGGTACTGATGTGATAAATTATTTATTCTAATTATAGTGGACAAAAACTAGTGTTCTGCATCACGAGACTGAACGCTGCCATCACAATGAACCAAGGATTGAAAGCTCTCTAAATTAAGATTGAATTTCATCTAGTCCGACGCACATGGTGACCGCAGAATGTTAATTATAGAGAAGGCTAGGAAATACACTCTACATTTCTTATTTTAGGGCCAAATACTATTTACTGCCCTGAATCTGCATTTAAGGATCAATGATAAAAGATTCAATGAAAAAGGATTAAAGTTCAAAAAAATGTGCTGAGGGTTGATATTATGTTTGGTTATTCTAAAAGACATAAAAAACTTGCTCTAGAACTCTGCCATGGTCTGTTATGTATCGAAACAAAGTTTCATATCTGCTTTTTATTTTTTATATGGAAATTTATTTTTAAGAAGATATACTAGTAACTTTTGCTCATTACTTAGCTCAGAAAATTACTATCATGTATGTATATATGCATATATATATATATATCTCGTATTATATATATATATATAGATATATATATATATATATATATTGGGGTGGTCCTTAACATGGACATTTTCGAATTTCCTTGCTCCCAAGGATTTAAATGGTTCCAAATTGATAAAAAACAATTCTCAGAAAGTTTTAGCTCTTAATATTGTCTTTTAGATAGAGCGCAATTCAATCAAAGTTTTGTATGGAAATAGCATGAAAAAATTTTCAAAAATTTTGCAGAGCGTCGAATTTTTAAGAAAAAATTACACGAATTTTCACTTTTAATTCATTTGTCGCTAAGTTATACCTAAAAAATTTTTTTATGCTATTTCCATATAAAGTTTGATTGAATTACGCACTATCTAAAAGTTAATATTAGGAGCTAAAACTTTCAGAGAATTGTTTTTTATTAATTTGGAACCATTTGAGCCCTTGGGAGCAAGAAAATTCGAAAATGTCCATATTAAGGGCCACCCTAATATATATATATATATATATATATATATATATATATATATACATATTATATATATGCATAGTACACATATTCTGAATCATTTACTTTGAGGAAGTTATTTTTGTTCTTTATTCATGAACGATCTTGTCGAACAAATATTGTTGACTGATATTAATGATCTATGGTTATAGTTAGTAGGTCATCATTGAGAGAAGTCTTAAAATTACATAAAATAAAAGAAAAAATTGATAAAAAATATTTATAAATAAAAATATGTAAAGACATAGATGATCATAGATAATGATTCGGATTTGCGTCTAAACGATAGAACTATAAAAAGTACCTACTACTACTAATTAATTACTTAAAAAAAATTATAAATATTATCAATTAGTAGTACTTAACAATAAATATTCAAACTTCACATTTATGAAACGCTTGTCAAACTCTTTGGGTAAGCAAAAATAAATATTTGAGAACCTAAGAAATAAATCAAAATTCATCATTTCAACAATGAAGATAAAACCATCTATATTTTAAATCCAAACAAGCAAAATAAATCGTTAATGTCTTCGCACCTAATCTTACTAAAATACTATATAAAATATATTTTGATTGTGTGGGATTACTTTTCCGAAAATTGCTCGACTAATTTTATTGTGTAGGAGACAACTGTTACGATTGAGAATTTGCCAAGTATGCTTTTTTATATCATGTGTAAAACAGATTCACAATGGAAATAGATTGAATAGAAAAAAATCTATATTTGAAAATGGATAATTGTACTATGAAACTAAATTTAAAACTTGTTCATCAATAAAGTATATAAATATAGGTATGAACAAAGTGAATTGTCTAAATTGCAAAATCTAACATTGTAACATTTCTTGAATTTTTTTATACGTATTGATTTAGCGGAATTAGACAGGTGTGCATTATCAGGTATAGAAGGAAACTTAATGGGTTTTCTCCCTAATTGTAATATATTTATTTTCATTTGTGATCATACTAGCAGCAAAACCCACAAAAAATATTTTCACTTAGAAATCCACAGAGATGTAAACAAAATTTGTACTCGTGATTACAATCTTTATAAAATATCTAATAATGATCATTTTTGATCGCTTCACGACTTTTTTGTTAACTTTTCTTATTGGATCTCGATTTGGCCTTTTAATCGAATCTTTATGCCGGCAATACAAAAACGGATGCTCAGTTTTCTCAAAAATTAAATTGCTATTTTAGCATGTTTTGCCCTGTATCTTCGAAACATCTGCACCTGCCTTTGCAAAAACCCAATCAGCACGTCTTCCCATCAATAGAAATCTAATGTTTTTATATTCATTCAAATCAATTGATCACTTGAAAACGTTGGTCAAAAATTGTATCCGCACATATATACATACTACATACTCATACATACATTCTACACACGCATACATACATACACACCCATACAACAATTCTTTTCTAAGGTATGCCAAAATGTTTAGAAACTGTTAAAAAAAATCATTTTAGTTTTTTCTGCGATTGCTATAACTTACCCTACCGGACCCAGGGTTAAATATAGTACCAATAGTAAACATTATTAAAATAACTGTAAAATAAATTAATTTCTCGAAATGTTTATGTTGTTTATATATTTATATGTTGACTCATTTGAAAATTTTAGCATTCTTATATATTAATCTCCGCACTACAAATGTTAGGTTTCTGCTAATGAAATAGATGTTAATAAATTCTAATAAAGTACATGTGGGATTGGATCAAAATATAATAAATTTAAGGGATTGAATAAATATTGATAAACCATGTATTGAATTAAATAAATATTTGTATGTTTTTCGTGCACAAACATATGATTTGATCCCGTAAATATGCATTTGAGTGACAAATGTGCAAACATTGCGTTGAGCGAATGCAGATGATGGACGGCGAGGAAATTTTGCCGATGAGCCAGAAAAATAAATCAGTTCATAATCGCTTAGAAACATTATAGAAAATGTAAATAGAAAATGTAACACGAGATAAAGCTATTTCTGTTCGATTCGCACATATTGTGGCAGGTCACGGGATTCCGAATAAAAAAAAACTCAAACGTACCTAACACGTTCGATTAACTTGTTTCTTTTTTTTACTTCTTACTACCGAGACTCGATTTTGAATGGGTTTTTATAATGGTCTTATTTAAACGAGAAAAAGCTTCACAGCTTCACTACCTACTTTATAATAAATTGATTTTATGAAACGCGAGATGAATGTAAATTATTTGAGGGATGAGTTATTGATTTTATGAAGATTTTATGTAGTGTACAAAAATGACTTAATAAAAATGAAAACTTAGGCGTAGGTCGCATTTTACTTTAAGTTGTATGAACTTTTTGATATACTCGTATGTAACTAATTTATATCAATTTATTTCAAATACATATTTACATATTTTATTATTTTTTTTACGATTTGTCAGAAAATCTCGGTATTGTTAATTATTTCAAATAAAATTTATATAATCAAAACATTAGACGAAACCGCAAGAAACGTGCATATGATATCATCTCAACAAAATCCCCTTATGCAGGTTTAAGTATTCATATGAAGATGAAATATTTTATAGCTTTACTATAAAAATATTTATTATCAAACATTGACAAACTTGAAGAGTAATGGATTATAGAAAACTATATAAAAACTCAACCATATCCAAATTACAAAAAGTACCAAAACAACAAAAATACGAGTGGCTTTTTAAGAGAGACTGGTAAAAAGTTTTGGCAGCATAACTAATAAAATATCAAATATCAAATATGACCTCGAAATTTGATTTAGTATGAAATATTACCCATCTAATCAGCGATCAATCACAATTATTTCCCTCTGATCCACCTTTTGGCTTTAATTCCATTGCAAATGGTATTAAATAGTTTATTTTGAATGCTTTCGGGTATAATTTAGCCGGCAGTCATGTGCTCTGATAATACAAGCATAAAACATTTGCGTAGGTATTATTAGAGTTTAAGAATCTACGAATATATACATATCAATCTGTGGGCAGATGTACGATAGATGAAATAGTTCTAGTAGAACAAAATGAAGCCGTAATGTCTACATTATTCGCGAAACCCTTGGCATTGGGAAAACAACAAAATTCAAGCCATCATATGAGGATACTGATGTAATATAGTTGATAGAGCAATGTTTTGTTCAAGGACTAGTTATATGAGACATCAAACAATTATCAATAAGATAAATAGTATCACTCTCTTCATTATCTGGTATATTTTAAAGTTTCTTTAGCGTTTTTATGCATTATGTGCATCAAAAGTATCCAATTTGTAATGATTATTTGTTTGATTTGTAAAATTTTTGAGATGAATTCATATGATGGTAACCTGAACTATAGAAAAGTTCATAAAATACTACATATACAACAATTATTAAATTAGTGGGGTGTGTGGCATCGTCTTAAGGCAAATTGCTGGAACTTTCCGTACCGTAACGAAATGTTCGAGGAATATTAAATGTTTTCAAATAGACTATTATTAATAGATACTGTAACATTGTATAATATTTATAAGAATTATATAAACTGAATTGCAAAGTTGAAATTATTTGTTTAAAGTATATTAGAACTTTAGTGAGAATTAAAATCAAAATCTGAATTATTTTCGATATACAAAAAAACAAATTTTTTTTTTGAAAAAAAAAAATTAAAAAAATTTTGAAACAATTTTTTTTCCAAAACAATTATTTTGTTAAAACAAGCAGAAAGTTCTTTGAATCATTTAAAATCGGACGCTTAGTTCTCTCAAAAACTGCCATTTTTTTCACATTTAGCTCTGTATCTTCGAAATAGCTAGACTGCCTTTGCCAAAAACTAATCAGCCCATTTCCCTATCAATAGGAATCAAATGTTTTTTGAACCATTCAAATCGGTTGATCCGTGCGCCCGAAAACGAGACTGGAAATTTGTATCCATACATACATACACACACACATCCATTTTTTCTGAGGTATTCCAAAATTTCGATTTTTCGACGATTACAATAACTTACCCTATAGGAAGTTAATAATATCACCAAATCACAAAAATAAGTTTATCAAATAAGTATAAAATATTGTGATAGCTACTGTCCCACAGGTCGACGCAGTATACAGAACTGTGCAGGTCCGTCATTTTTGACATGTAATATAAAATTTTAGTGAGTATAATAAAATTTCGATTAGCGTTATTATTTTCGACTACATTTAAATTTTATATCTTATATTAATATGCTTAAAATTTATCAATCTTTGATACGATGTAACTTTTGTGACTATTAAATTATTTAAATAGTGATCTTGATTCATAAAAAAATCACACTTGGGGTTAGTTGAAACAAAACCTTGGGGCTATTTGTAACATACAAGAATTATATACCGATTCTAGTAAAGATCATTTGTAAGATATAAGCACATGTAAACTGTGTTGCAAGAGACTATATATTTTATTTATATTAATTATAGTTTACGGTGATTTATGAAAAGAATGACTTAGCAACATGTAATTTTTTTAAATCAAGCTCAGAATAAATTAACAGAGGTATTATTGTCATTTTTTTGTTGTAACTATATGCCTCGATAGATGTTACTATCCCCAAACATGAAGTAAGTTGTAACACTGCACCTTATCTAGAAAATGATTAATTGTGAAATAATGAATAGTTTTAGAATTGTTTTTACAAGATTCGTTAGAGAAATAGTTTTAACATCTATGGTCTTTATTTTATAGAAATACAATTAGTTCTTCTTAAATTACATTAATTTTTAAAAAAAAGTACAATAAGCCTTACAGCTCTCCTACTACTTAAGTAGATTATTTTCTACCACACGCTGTATCAACCTCTCCAAAGTGAGTCACCGAAAACACATTTTTTTACTGAATTAATTTTGAACTCTACTATTTGTTTTTATATAAACGTTTGATATGCTCTGTCTGAAACACATTTACACATTTATACTGTCGACGTTCGTTTATAGAGTTCCTTCACGGCTAGGACATGTTAAATGCGACACCTGGCCATACAATATTGCACATCGCCTAGGAAAACATACCGAATAGCTACTACTACTGGCGAGACGTCCGTCGTAGGCAAAATATGTATTTTTAAAATATCAAATGACGTCTTGTCAAAATGTTGATGATTTCATGAAAAATAACATGCTTGACGTGAACTAGAAAACACTTTTGATGTAGTATCACTGTTTATAATTGAATAGAAAAGAAAAATTTAGCGTAACCAGAGTTGATCGATAAACATTTTTAATGAAACCCGGTCAAATAATTTAGAAAAAATTATTAATTTGCACGTGCAGAAAAAATATGTCAAACCATTTTTTATTTTTATAAAAAACATGAAAATTTATATCAAAGCTACGTACATACTTAAATATATAGATAATAGTCCAGTCATTTAAGTTTAAATTAGGTAAGAATCTCGGAATTCGAGATACCCAGCTGTAAGTCTGTAAATACTTGTATATTGACACCTAAAAGTTGTCTCAAAAGCTACATATGGTTGGGTGTAAGCAACATATGTAGGTTTTGAGACAACTTTTAGGTGTCAATATACAAGTATTCACAGACTTACAGCTGGGTATCTCAAATTCCAAGGTGAACTTACTATAATGAGTGGACTATAATAATTTTTCTCGGTAAGCATGAGTACATATTTTAAAAAATTGTATGTTTAGTGAATAAATATAAAGATTTTTAATATATGTATTTCATTATTACTACAAATTAAGGTAATGACACGTGTGGTTTTATATCTGGCACGATTGTGCGCCAAGTCAAAAATTTCATGAGAACAACTTGGATTACTCCTGAAATTCTTCTCAGATCATTAAACGTTACAGGTTTATAACGAAGTTGTAAAAGTTGTAAATGTCATATTAGTGAAACTTTACACTAAGATAATTAAACTTTATTTTAATGGACCTAAATTAATATGTAAAAAAATATATTTATCTGATAGCCGAAATAGAGATAGCCCTTTAAGTCTATTACAGTAGGTATTTTTTAAATTTTTACTTAACTTAAAAACTGATTTTCTAAAACATTTTTTTTTGTTATACATAAATATTCATTCACAACAATTATTCATTGTAGTTATAGATATTCTCTCTTTAAATTATGATTTTATTCACAATTTTATTTATTCATTTACTTCATGAAACTGTTACATTATGGTCGAAAAGGCTTACTACTAGGTAACCTTTTAGAACTTTAATTTATTCTCAAAGAAACTATATGTTTCTTTTAAAGAGACAATTTTCAATTTATTAAAAGAAAATAATAAAAAAATCCAGTTCGCCCACGTGGGATTTTCTAAATATATTCGATTCCGAATTCTGAATATTCGGTTCATTTCGTGCTGGAAATATATACAATACGCAGGACAAATATAATTTTAGATAACGATATTCCCATGAATAAAACAAAGGTACAATGCCGCGGAAAAGGGTATTTTGTCACGCAACGATACTCACTTTTAGCTACTCATCATATATGTATTATTATAAAGGTACAGGACGGTATTTAAAATTCAATACATTTATATAGATGGATATAATATAGATACATCTAATGTGAAACATTCACCCAGCCGAAAGCCGAAAGGTTACGCTGACAGCAACATAAACAAGTTTATTAAATGAAGGTCGTTTTGATATTCTTTGGGAATCTAGCTCGATAGAACTCTATGTAATATTGTGAAATTGAAAGTTAGACCCTTAATAGAATTATAGATATTTTGAATTTGCTGTTAATTTCTCTTTTCTAACTTGAGCTGATGTGATAATATTTATAACTACGTGGTTTTTCAGAAGGCACCCCGACGGTTGGTCTCTATATATAATGGCTAAGAAGGCAGCTAAATTCCAACTAATTCAGGTGATAATAATATGAGATTTCCCACTATATATTGGAAAATTGATAATTATTAGTTTCTGAGATTGTTTCCGTTTTTTACATAGTTGCAGTTGAAATAAAAAAGCTTGAATTAAAATTATGCGTTTTCCTCATTTTGATATTTTTTTCAAAAATTAATAAACAAAATATGATACTATTATCTCTATTTAATATTTCTTTCCCCAAATCTGCGGCTTTCGCCGCAATATTATTAGAACGATGTTTACATACTTTTTACAGGTAGTAAAAATATCTTCTCACCATACCTTATCATACTTCGCAGTTTTTTTTAATAAATTAAATTACGAATGGAAAAAAAACTGTTTCAACAAAAGCCAATTAAACACTACGTGCCGGATAAGAATATGATAAGCAGGAATCGATTTTCCCATATATTTTATGCATCCAGCACGCATTTTCTAAGGCGATTACATTAATTGGATTAATTAAGTAGCATTCAGATGGTGTACCAGCACACTTTGCGCGTTATTAATATGAAAATATCATGTTTCATAAAGGAATTACGATGGGGTTGAAACCCTGCGGATTCCGAACACCCCGGTGAGCCAACTCGCAGGAAATTGCCCCTGGCGTTTGCATATTTTGAATGATAAAAAACAACATTTTGAAAGTAAAAGTTTTAAATATTTTTTACGCGAATTCATGCCAATTTCAGAACCTATAATTTATATGACTGATTTATGAATATTTACATTGTTAATGCTAATTATTTTTTAAATGCCAAGAAATTTATTGAAGTTGATTTGGATTCAAAATTTCTTTTTTTAAACACCTTCAGTCTTAGTAAATGAAAAATATGACTGTAAAAATCAATGAAAAATCATACAAATGAAACAATGTGATCCACTCCTACCTATAACTTCTAACACCAACTTGATACTACTTATAAGAGATGATGAATTGTGTAGTATTGTGAGTAAAATTATTAATATAATTATTCAAATATGGACATAGTTTCAGAACTTTGTTTATAAAATAAGAACGTTTTAAATATCAGTTACCACTTGAAATCAGTTTTATTTATCAATCAAACCAAATAGATAATTAAATTTATCTCATTTGTTCGGCAAATCGCTATCTTCAAAACGAAATTACTTTTAAGTAGCTAAAAGATATGAATTTGATTTTTTTGATAATATAAATAATAATATTGAGTTATATCTACTCTACCTTATATCTTAAGGAAGAATTTCAGATACACAAACAGCATAAAAATATTGCATTTGAAAAATACTAGATAAAATGCATATAAAATTATTCCAAAGTTCCTAATAACCCATAAGAAATTTAAAATATATTAATGTAGATGGTAATTAATATAAATTAGTAAAGAATTTGAACGATTACTTAATACTGCTTGAATACTTTATATAGATTTTATCTCAAATTTAATATTATCTTCTAGAAACAAACTGTCCTTTCTGGCCAAAAAATCAAAATCTATTACGCAGAACCTGAACCCATAAAAGCTCATACATATCTATATTTGATACTCATAATTGTTGTATTAGAATTACTCATTATTAGAAGAGAATTAAATTCCCAGATTTTCTAACTTCTTCATTGTAATATACAATTTTTGGAAATTAAGAAAGAAATGGTAATACAAAATATGATTTACAGGTACATCAAATCATTTACATCAGTAATGTGATATAATTCAATCACATTCTTGAAAAATATAAAATGTTAGAGTATATGAGTAAGTTTTATTAAAAATGTAATATATGCAAATACTATATGTAAAGAATATGAACAATATATACAAAATTCATAATAATTCAAATTTATTTTTTTTCCCTAAAAGCCAATTCTTTTTCCTTCCTGGCTAAAATATCAAAATCTATAGCATAGTACCCGAACCCATAAAAGCACGTTGTCTTATATAATAAACTAATATTAATATTAAAAGGTTTTGCCTATTATTCGAAAAGAACTCTCGAATTGATTTCCGTAATTGGAGTGCATTACTTCCATCAGTCTAATGGCTTCGGTATTTACATTTCGCATTACCGAGACTCCTACAACAGTGTGAGGTTAAGTGTACAATTGTCATTACTCATAATTAGGCAAAAAGTTTTCTATAGCAACTTCTCTAATTAATAATTACTGATATGAGTAAGAGGTAATTATTTCCATTAATTCTGGTAAAATTTAGTTTAGCATTTATTCTATTATAATTAAGTCTATATTTAGAACAAACCATAATACATTCATTAAGGAATTTTTAAATCTTACATTGACTTGATTATTTATAAGGTAGGGCTGAGCACAAATGCCCAATTTGATTTTGAGCAATTATATTGTAAAAACCAAACCGATGATATAACAACAAATAACACAAATCAAACAAACAACTATCTGACTATGTTGAGTAAAAATCCTAGCTAATTCATCATTCTGGAAAGGTTTTAAAGGGAGTAGTTTTGTAGTATTGCAAAATTTTGTCAAAGGCTGAAATAGCTATTTTGCTGCCTATTTTTGTAAAGAACTTAATATATCTAGTTTTAACATATTTATAACTTTATAGTATTTTCTGTACCAAATTAGTTTTTTATAACTTTTTTTTTACAAAATTAACGATTTTGCTGTGTGTGTTAGTATTGGATTTTCTACACGTGCGTATGTGATGTTTTTAATGTTTATTATATATAAAAATTGTTAAATAGATATTAAAGAATTTGTGAATATTTTTTGCTGATATTTTACACCAGACAATTTATTTGGTCTAAAATTTGACTGACAATGAGATGTAGCATATATTTTAATAATTGAAAAAAAAATTGCTTTCAATATTTAGTTCATTCAATAATTAAAATGAAAGATTCTACAGTCTTTTCAAGAGAATTCCCCTATAAAGTTACTTTTTCTCTGTACATTTTTGTATAGAACCTAAGACAATATATCCAGCATCAATATGGCAATTACGAGTAGGATTTATACTTCAATAACACGATTCGTCTCTACCCCAAAATGTTCGGCAAACTTTTTCTCAATAACATCATTTATTAGATCAATAAATGCAATCATAAAATGGAGCACGTCTGATAAAACTTTATTGTTGCCTGAAATTCTAGTATAACCCTATAGATACATTTTCACAATCTTGATTGGAATTGATGTATTTTTACTCCATCTAATAGTAAGTAGACTGAAAATGATTGTAAATATTTTAAATCTATCAATTACTAATAAATTCCAATTTATAACCGTTTATGTTTATTCATTTTTTATGTCTTCATATATCAATAAATAATCTTCTCTGTCAGTTCAAAACCTTCTGCAAAAGGTTGAACCACTTCAAAACTATCTGCCGAGATGTAAACAGGAAAGCAAACGAGAAAAACGATTTTTCCATTCAGAAAAGGAAAAACTAAGTTTCCTCGACGACCTATTTATTTTTTGTGCAAATACAATTCAAAACAGATCAATCGATATGATACAAAGTCGAGGAAGAAACTCGATTCAACATAAAAAAGAATGAGATGATCCTTCAAGGAGATATATATTTATTTTGAGGAAAGCTATTTTTTGGGACTTATGTAAAGTTAGTTGAAACTAGTACAGTAGAGTCAATCTAGAAAAAGTATTTTCTATGAACTTAAGGCGGCCTTAAGTTGTTAGAAAATACTTTTTTCTAGATTGGCCCAAATTATAAGATTTTTTTTAAATCATTCAATTTAATTAATAAATATAATAGACATATTGAACACAGCTTATATTTTTTGAACAGAAATCTGAATAATGAATCAAAGTTCTTTCCACTACATTTGAAGACTTTTCAGAACAAAATTCGAAACTTTGTAAGAAACAGATTATATGCCAAACAAGAAGGACATCAGGGTTACTCTCCTGAGATTTTGATAAAAATTCGCAAGGTGATAGAGTTGATGATTAAAATAAACTCCTTATAATATTAGGCATATGAGAAGTGGTTTAGCTATGAAAATCAATTAAAGTTAGGACAAATAGTTTGCAAGTCCTACATACGCTTGTTCTATCTATCAATATTTCAGCCTTTTCTATCAAATCTCAAATTTTGCGCTCATTTTTGCAAGTTCACTTTTTACATGTCTAACGAAGCTTTCGATTATTTTATAAAATCTCACAAAATTCACAATTCAAGAGTTTACTAGTAATATTATGCTGGATTATGAATTATTTGATTATTAATGCTATCGACCTAAATGCTGAAATATTTGGGTTCAACTATTCAACTCGGATTCCGCCGCTCCGGCGGCAAAATTCATATAAATCTCGGAATTCGCGAGTGAAAAGGGTTAAAACATGAATAATAAACTATATAAAACTAGCATATAATAGTTGACATAAATTCCATAAAATTTTAGATCGATTAGGAGATAATTATGTTAGAAAGTATATGAAAGTATTATCAATAAAACTGAAATGATTTGAAGTTCAATACACGGTGTTTTTCTAAGTTTTTTTCTGTTGTGGAAAATTCTAAATTCAAAATACAACTTGGCCATCTCTTCTATTTTACATTGAACGAATTCGTAGAGTCTCGTACGTAGTATTTCGGCAGTGTCACGAGGTATGGCTATGGCGTGGATATAATTAAAGAATTTTGAGTGGCCTTCCGTCCATTATAATAACAGCTTTTTTACTCGACATATGTTTACCAATTTATTTTTGAAGCCATGACAAAGATGATTTTGTGAAAAAAAAATTATTGATGCGACGAAGGTAAATATATTCACACTTATGAAACTACAATGATTGCGATTTGCCTTAGTTTTGTACTGTAATCTTATGAATCCGCAGGTATTTAAGTCTCAAATAGCAGAAAACTCGATTGCAAAACTTTTGGCAAATTTAGAAAAAAAATATTAAATTTATTAATTAGATTATGAATAATAATAATAAGAGGAAGTATATGAATATAGAAAAACCAAGAAATATTGCGGAATTAAACTTGAACTTGTTCTTGTAGTGGTTAAGTCAAATTTCGGCAGATGTTTTAAATTGCGATACTAACTATTTCTCTGAAAGTAGTTATTAAATTGAGAAACTATTGTTTAGAAATAAAAGCTAATGAATCACTGAATATACAAATTACACCATTAATTTCAAATACGCGATATTACATGAGTAATAGAACTTTGGAAATCAAGCTTTCCAAAATAGTGAAAATTGACTTAACCACTTATTCAGTGGGATGATAGATATATTTGTGGTTGCTCTACGATTAGTGCTTCATTTAATATTTTTATTACTTTACTTTATATAATATTTTTATTTATTATTTTTCATCTCCTCAAATTACAAATAATCTTCATAGAAAAAAAACCAAAGAAATAAAATCGATTTTATTTAAGATCCTTACCAAGTATCCTTAGCCTCCACCCACTGTGATAACAACGGGTGTTTTAATAATATTGACAATGATATAAATATCTAAATTATGTTATTTATCTTCTTCGTAATATCTTAAAATAAAGATTCCATTTCCAAAGTTTTTCCAAGTCATTAACTTAGTGTTATGTTTTAATGCATAATTTCCGCGAATATTTGGACAGATGTTATTACACGATGTTATCAAATGTATGTGCTAAAAATTACTCGAGCACTAAAAATAGCAGAATCGTAAAATCACCTTTGTTGTGTATACATAAATATAAAAAAATGATATAAAATTGAATTCCTGGTACAACTTATTCTCTTTTTACCCATTAATCACAATCATTTATTAAACTATCAAGTTTTACACCGTATAATTTATCTTTTACTATATTGACAACGTCATTATTCACGAGGCATAAATGTCTTAAGTAATTATAGGAATATACAAAAGAAAAGTTCTCGTTATATATGAATGAGATTTTTCCAAGAATAATGCCTTACATATCGATAGAATGAAAGTAACTCTAATAATAAGTATATGAAATTGTCAGGAGAAAAATAGATAATGTCACTAGTGTAAATGTTGCTTGTTATTAGTGTAAAAATTATAATTTGGAATTATAAAGCCATTATTGCGTTAAAATAAATATTGATGATTATAGTGCAGAAAGAATACCAAAGAAATAAAAATATAATATTCTGATGACTGTTTAGATATTCTATAAGTTTTAAAATATTAATAGAAGCACACTTAAACGATCAAAAACAATTTTAATGAAAACTTTTTGAGCGCAATATTAATGACATTTTATGCACAAAGTTGTGCTCTTGGAAGCTCCAAGGATTTTCTCTGAATATTTATTACAGATATATTCTATCTATAACTACAATATATTAAAAGGATTTTTATTAATAAGAATATTGAACGTAATTGGAATTTGAAATTTCATATTGCATGCACGTCTGCCTTTAAATTCTCTGAAGCAACTAGAGGATTTTTAATGTTTGGTTTATTTATTAATCAGAATTCAATACAATATCAGAAAAATCGGTGCTCCAGGACAAAATCTATTTTGTTGAAAAAAAATTATGTACCCTGAATTGATAACTAGACAAAGATTGTGTATAATAATTGTATTTTAAAGTCCTCTTGAAAAAATCTGTGAGCTATATATTTAAAAAAAATAAATAAATAAAAATAAATAAGACCTCTAATTTCCAATTTTGTTAGTAATATCAAATGTTAACATTTTATAAGAAGTTTTTTACTTCTAAGTTAGAAGTAATAGTTTTTTCATATAATATCTATAAAAGCTTACACGTGGGTGGGTAAAAAAAAACAACTGAATCTTTACCCTGGCAACTATAGAAAATAGTAAATAAGCAAGTAAAATAAGTTATACAAAAATATTTTACAAGAGGTAAATTAAATTAAATTAAAATGTATTCGAATTTTGTTGATCAATATTTTTGACCAAATACCAGATCAAGATTATATACAGTAATATCTCTAAAAAATGTACCCATGAAATTTATATTTTGCATTGGTTGAATAATATAGCTAATATTAATAATATTTCGTAAAATTCGTTTAAAATTAAAAATAAGACATCACGTGTTTATTTTGCACACAAGTTCTCTATAATTTGCATTTGAAAATTGTAGGAAAAATTATTGTTTTTATGACTTTACCTTTAATATCGAAATTTCTGTATTTAATAATTTTTAAATTTCTAAATTTTTTAATTCAAAATATTTATTTATTTATGTATTCATGATCCAACCTACTAGTAAAACTCTCTCGTGTATGATCGTGTATTTTGTTCTAACTGACTCTTATATCGGACTATTTCAACTATTTTTACTATTTTATGTACAGAAATAATTTATTTCAATAATATTTGTATACGCTATTTTAAAAAACTTTGTCGAAAAAAACTAGATAAATTCAAATATTTTTTCGCCAAGATTTTAATTTTTTTTCTTTGAGGAGTATGAATATAATGCATTTATTAATAAAGAATTGGAGATTTTAAGGTATTTTAGAATGTAGGTATTTAGAATGCCCTCTGCCCATACTGTTTTCCAAGGCTATGGGTTAAAAAAGACCAAGTGAGAAGTTTTTGAAAACCATCTAAAAACACATTTCTACAATTGACTGAGAGTTTTGCTGAACATAGTCAGATAGTTGTTTGTTTGATATGTGGTATTTGTTGTAATATTGCTGATTTGGTTTTCACAATATAATTGCTGAAAGTCAAATTGCAACTCCCTAACAAAGAGAGGCTCTTCTCTCTATCAAAGATGTTATCAAGTAGCACGATCCACGTTATAATTTGACGAAATCACAGTCAAGATACAGGTTGCAGTAATCGGTTTAAAAACTGTAATAATAAAACCGTGAAAATGTCACTTTTCTAACTATTCTAACATAAAACCGAGTGCTTGTTTTCATCTATAAATCTCTTATCCTCTATCAGATGTGAATTCGGCATAACTTTGTTCATCTGCGTTCCGTATCGTTGCGATTTTGACCATCGGCCATTAGGCGTTGTTGCTTGTCAGTTAAAAATAATCTTGGCTAGTAAAAAATTAATTTGCCGTACCGTAGAGCAGTGCTTGGCTATTCTTGTCGGCTAAACTCGGCACAACATTACAAACACTTGAATTGTGACGTCAGTACACGCCGTTTGATGCAAATCTCTCTCAATGTAGGAGAGGAAAAGAACTTCATCATCAGCTAAACAACTTAATACATTTCTGCACGTGATGGTAAAGGATAGTTTTGTAAGATTTATTTGGAATATGGAATAAGTGTATTTTCTTGAGAAAAGTTGAATGACAATTCGTTTTCTGACACTGACAACCGTTGTTTTGTCAGAGCTCAAGTTTATTGATCAATTTGTCAATAATTAAATTAATTATAGTTGTATGTGCAAAAAATGTTCCATGAAGTAATGGTTAAAGCTTGGAGACTCGTGTGGATAGGGTTCTGAGTTCAAACATCGCTCTGGACAACCTGACATCGTGCAGTAGCGATATCCATTTTCACTTGAAAATAGGATCAAAAATATGTATTTGGAAACATATGTTTCCAATTGAAAATGGCCCATTTAGGGCACTGCGGTGTTAAAATGGCAATGAAAAATCTCTTACATAAATTTTCTTTCCTGAATCGAGTTGGAGTTTAATCTAGTTCACGAGCCTGTCCTAGGGCAGTACGGCCCATTATTATTATTATTTTGTGAAAAACTATAATTCCCAAACGATCCCCTTAGTACGATCAGAAGACAATGAATTGACCATCAGAAATGTTAACAAGCCACCAATAAGTTCATAAAAATGGTCAATTTGCCTAATATCTGAGGCATATGATAATGCAACTATTTCTTAACGTATATTTTATGACAGTACAAACGCAATCTATGCTTTACCAGTAAAAATTATTTAGTTTTTGCTAAGAAACCAGAATTGACAAAAGTTCTAATATGAACCATCCCACATCTTCTTAATTAATATAAAAACTATTCTAGAAAAACCTACGCAGTCTTCATATTTTAAAGATTCTGTTTTTACAATATCAGTTAGACTTTAAGGGATCTTTTTTTTTCCTTAACAACACTCTCATCACCTAATGTAATTAGAAACATTTTATCTAAAACCAACATGCAATCCTAATATCTTAAAAACTCTGCTTCTTGTAATTCCAACTTTGTTTTTATGCAATAATATTATCCAAATATTGGGCAACTAATGACCCTTTTCTCAATTTTCGTGGATAAAACGTTAAGTGAATAATAACCTTTATTATTCATTAGAGAAATTTATAATTTAGACAGAAAATAATCTTATTTTCATAGGTATCTATTACATATTGCCAAGGCAAAAAACAGATATTTAATAAAAATGTACATGAATAACCTTTAACCCCATTAAACTGTCTAACATATTTTGCTCTATATTAAATATTCTTCAACAGACACGTCGATTAAGTCTTAAAGGTTGACGTCGTATTAGAAAGAATTCTGTTAAATCGATAATGTATAAAAATAAGTCTTTCCATATATTTTTATCATATTGAACAAAGTTAAATAACAGTAAGTACATCTGTTGAATATGTGCAAAAGCTAAATCTTATTGGTGGATTATAATTAAGAAAATATGCTTTTATTTAAATCTGAGTAGAGTAAGAAAATATGCTTTTATTTTAAATCGGAGGTAGTTCTAATTTTGAATTATTCATATTCATACCTTTATTGCTTTGGCAGTGAAACAAACGTTTTAAGAATAAAACAAATCCATAAAATAATAGCACAGTTTCGCTTCACAAACTTACTATAATTTTAGAACATATATTAATATTTTATAGCAATATTTTATGATTTATGCTATTAGTCGTGTAATTCTAAAATCATTGCTAAATTATAAATTAAAATTAAATTAGTAATAGCCCGATATAGCAGCATTGTAAGAAAAATTGTTTATCCTGAATATATTTCGGCTTCGAACAAAATCAATATTAAGGATTTTTACTTATATATAAATATAGCGAAAATACATGGTTGCTCTTAGATTTGTGAAGTATAGATCAAAATATTTGGGTATTATCGTGAAATGACAAATGAGGCATATAAAATATTTAAATTAACTATTTTTATTACAAACGTAATTTTTGTCACAATTAGTCTTGTGACCAAGGCAAAAATAGTTATAAAATAACCAGTTTTGATGGTTTCATGCACCCCTAAAATGCTCATTAAAATAATGGTGCGCTCTAAAAACGTCATTTTTGCTGCATATTAAATTTTTGTAAATTATATTAACAAAACTTATTTCCAGCAATTTTGAATATCACAAATAGTAATTAGATGGACATTGGCAATGCAAATTTAAACAAAAATAGAATACTTGGCTATCTTACACCCCTTAGCTCTTTTTTATAGCTAGTAATAAAACGAACACTTAATGAAAAAAGTAGTAAACAGTATAGTGTGAATAAATTGGTAGTTATGTTATCTCCCATTATTGCACGTTGTGAAATTTCGGGTCACACGTGGGTCATGTGTAAAATACAAGTCTTTTTGTAAAATTTATTCAAATTACGACTCTGTCAGAACAAAGATTTGTGTAAATCCTTGAAGAGCAAACAAACTAACAGAGAAATGATAAAGAAATGGCTTAAATATATTATAACCTAGCATTCTTGCACGCTGTGCAATTTCAGGTCACGAGGAATGATGGAATATATTTTTATACATATTTAATTTAATACAATAGTTCTGATATGCAATTTACAAAGCATGTATGCATTTAATAAATGTGCTGATATAAGGTTATTTACTCATTCTGTTAGTAATAAACAATAATGATCGGTAATAAAATGAATATTGAAACATAGGTAAAAAAAAGTTATTAGAAATATCTATAAAGAACTATGATTTTTTTTTAAAAAAAAGTATATTCTACGTAAAAGACACACATCTAGTTTTATTAATAGTATTCAAAAAGCATGCGCCTCGGCAAGCGAGAAAGACTATGAATTTGTGTAGATGTTAGATAAAGACGAATCTAATTTTATCGTGAGTTCTTCAAACAGCACGTATTACCTCATCATATGACAAAGTCACGAACACACATGCAATGAATAAAACACATATGATTAAATGAAATAATAGAATTTAACCTCACCGCTTATTAGTGGATATGTGTTGTCAGCTCGTCCTATTAGGGTTTTTAATCCATGATCAATGTATATAGGCGACGACCTGTCTTTTTCACTCATTTCACTCCGTTTAAAAGTAAAAACTCAAAAAACAAAAATTTCAAAAGAAAAAAAAACTATAAATTAAAATAAAACCCGCGGCCTTTGATTTTACACGTACATCAATCTCCGTTTTTCAAAACACCGGCGATCGAAATGCATCCAATGCTATCGAATTTTCCTTGAGAAATGCATTGCACGTCGGGGTGGAAATTTCGGTGGTGGTTCGTATTAAAATTAGTCACTTTTGATCACACACGCGGTCGCGTTTTATTGGATTCAGATCGATTCACTGCCGTGTAAAGGAAATCGAGTCAGCCGAAATTGTTGTTCGATATCGGCCGTTCGCGGGAGCCAAAGTAAATATATATCACAGCGTGCGAGTTTCCGACGTTACCCGTGCGGACCGATAGCGAACTTTGTAATGTGCTCTTGAAAATCGATTCACGAATCGGCTAACTCGTCGCGCATTCTCTTAGGCGAACGCCCAACTAGAATCACTCGGAATTCGAACATGATTCTCGCTGGAATCTTGTTGGAATCGGTGTTCGTTGACATCTTTTGAAAATCGTACCAATTACTTGTTGGAATGATTACTGGTGCAGTGAAAAGTTGTCATATGTATGTTTAACTACCATTCTTGTATTGGTTATACAGGTTATACTTCCCCCTGTGCTAAACTATTTTATAAATCTAATATTAAATGAACCAAGGTTAACATATCTTTTAAGGAAGGGGAGGGGGAAGCAAACACGTTCTATGTATCATTATCAAATATTTGATAGATTGTTGTAATTTTATTATAAAGTAACTGAAAATATTCAATTTAAACCTATACATTTTGGAAATCCGGGACAATCCGGGGCAGAACATCTAAATCCGGGACAAATATTGCTTTCAGAAAAACCCGGAATATAAAGTAAAATCCGGGACTGTCCCGGCCAAACCGGGACGTATGGTCACTTTAAATGAACCCATTTCTGGACATGTTAGATGGCAATTAAAAAAAATTGTACCAAAAAAGAATAAAAAGAACTATATCTGTTTGAAATAACTGCAGTACAATATTTCAATTAAAACACATTACTAAAAACAACGGTCTCACGCACTATATGCGTGCGCAGCAGAGTGAATGTGTTAAACTATGTACATTGATGTGTACGTCCTAATAAGTATGTTATATTTTTTCCATAAACTATTCCAACACATCGATAAATATATGCAAATGAAACAAGATATTATTTACAATTTAAAAATATATCATTTACTAGTAAAAATGATTCATTCAGAATCAGAAGATATTGGTCAAATGTCTGCTCTGAAGCGTTAGCAGAGACATATCGTGCCTTGGCAAGGCCCTGTATTAAATTTGTTTGGGGACCCTTGAGGAATGATATTACAACTTACTACGATTTACAACGTCGTACTATGATAGTACAATCACGTTCATTGATATTACTACATATTACTACGACTTACTACGTCGTACTTTGGTAGTACAATCACGTCCATTAATAATATTACATAGTACTACGATTTACTACGTCGTACTATGGTAGTACAATCACGTCCATTGATAATACTACATAGTACTACGATTTACTACGTCGTACTATGGTAGTACAATCACGTTCATTGTTAATACTACATTGTACTACGACTTACTACGTCGTATTATGATAGTACAATTACGTAAATAGAAAAACTACATCGTGATGCGACTTACTACGTCATACTATGATAGTACAATCACGTTCATTGATAAAAACTGCATCGTACTACTACTTACTACATCGTGCTAGGATAGTACAATCACGTACATTGATAATACTATATCGTACTAGGATTTACTACGTCGTACTACGATAGTACAATGACGTCTATTGATAATACTACATTGTACTAAGATTTACTACGTCGTACTATGATAGTACAATCACGTTCATTGATATTACTATATCTTACTACGACTTACTACGTCGTACTACGATAGTACAATCACGTTCATTGATAATACTACATCGTACTACGATTTACTACGTCGTACTACTATAGTACAATCACGTCCATTGATAATACTATATCGTACTACGACTTACTACGTCGTACTATGATAGTACACTCACGTTCATTGATAATACTACATCGTACTACGACTTACTACGTCGTACTATGATAGTACAATCGCGTCCATTGGTAATACTATATCGTACTACGATTTACTACGTCGTACTATGATAGTACACTCACGTTCATTGATAATACTACATCGTACTACGATTTACTATGTCCTACTATGATAGTAAAATCACGTCCACTGATAAAACTACATCGTATTAAACTTTTTACGTAGTACTATGATAGTACAATCACGCCCATTGATAATCACATTCATTGATTGTACTACATCGCACTACGTTGTATTATGATGGTAAAATATCGTTCATTGATCAATTTTATCTATGATAAATAAAATATTTCTGTTTATGGTGAAATAAAGCCCCAATAAGAAACTTATTCATTATTATTATTGCTTGAAATAATAATAATAATAAAGTAAATAACTTAATTAATAATGATAACTAAGTTTGCCCAAGTGATAGTACAACCTAGAGTATATACATATAGTAGAAGTTTCTTATTGGGGCTTCATTCATTCGCGTATTATGGGATAAAAAAAATCGATCTAAATGCTATATTCGCGGCTAAAAAATTCTTTATTCGCGATTCATAGAAGAATTCCAATGGGCATGTAATCCAACATTCTTTATAAACGCTGCCAAATGGACTAATGAAAATACAAACGCTTTCTTTTACAAAATTGAATGAAATCATCGAAGGCTTAAGCCGATTTCGTCGCTATAGATGTTTTTGCTTGAATTGAGTTCTTAAATTCAGAAAATTGCTTAAATCGCGAGATGAAGATTTAAACCACCCAAGCCATTGAACAAGGGGCTTCAAGAAGTGAGGGTTTAAGCGTAGCAAATGAGCTTTGCGTTTTTTTCATAAACATTGATCGATCTATAATAATGAATCTTAATTTACAGAGAAAAATTGATAATGCGCATTGAGGAGCATTGTCTGAGCCTTAAGTTCCAAACAATTAGCCAAAATGTCCAAAAATTTCAATAAAACTAAAAAAACTACTTACTGTAAAACATAGTAATAGCAGCATTATCAATTTTTATGTAAGCGATTTCTCTCAATACAATAATATTAATTAATTATGAGCGATCACTGTTATATATTATATACATAATAATTATCTACAATCATGCGTATCTTACCAGCCTAAATTCCGAAAAAATGGATCTTTTGAAGCGTTCACATAGAAAACAATATAAAACTTCGTTCGCATCTTGTTAATTTTTTAAAAGAATTAAATGAAAAAGAGTTTTCATAAAAAAATAATTCTCACAATATAACAGTTAATTAACAGAATTAACAAGACTGCGTGTGATATCGTTGAGGTGCCATTACACATGTCGTCCACGCACATGGAACATGTCACGTCGAAGCCACCGGACGAGAAATGCTCCTCGTAATCCATGCACGTTAAGCCTGACTGATCACATCCGAGCCATTGTGTATAATTTCCTTTTTCTGAAATATTATACCGACTTTAGCATAATTTCAATATTTTGTAATATATTCTGATATAAATGTATTCAGATAAATAACCAATATCTAAAATTGTATTACATTCGTAACCAGAATCCAGTAAAAAAGCGATAAGTTTTGACACTTAGATTAGATTTATTTGAATTTAAACCAAAAATGAAAATATTCATTTCCGCAACTCCGCTGATAGAGCAATATAAAATTATTAATTAAATAAATAAATATTAATCAAAATAAATATTTTTATAGTTGTCCCAAAATAAGCCCGTTTACTGGAATACTTTTAACCCTTTCCACTCGCTAATTCCGAAATTAGTACTTATTTTACCACCGATACTACTTATCATTATACTTTACATTATACTATACATTGTACTTATTATTACCGGAGTGGCGACAACCGAGTCGAAAAGGTTAAACCAAAAATGTCTATTTCACAAAGAAATACTTATTGTTAAATAAAATAATGTGTAAAGATAGAAACACATCTTTGCCATGACACATTGCAAACAAACTGAAAGAGCATGCCCAAATTAATTATTTTGCTTGGTTTTTTGTTTAGAAGATTTTCCAAGTCGTCGTAATAGATGAGCTCTAAAATAGTCACTTTAGATCTAAAAATTGAAAACATGATGTAAATAAGAGATATAATTATTGATGTATAATTACATACATACAATATATAATTAGCAGGTGTACAATATTATTATTAGCAGGAAGTCTAATGAACATTAACTTCCCGAAGAAGAATTTAATGTTTCCGCCAAAAAATTCAATTTGGAAATTTTATGTTTCCTCGATGTTCCAAGTCATTCTAAATCGTTTGACAAGAAAATTGAAAACAATATTTGTGTGTGCGTATGTGCAATCAAAATTTTTCACTTCTTTGACTCCTTTTTTGAAAACAAATGCACTGTCTTCAATAATTTAAGTCATTTGATGAAACTCGACAAAGACTCGTGTTGTTTAGTTTTGGGAGATGACCGGCCAAGCCGTTTAATTAAGATTAGCAAAAAAGGCATAAATTTCATGCAAATTTAAAAATTGTTCGAAAGATATTAGTTGGAAATTGTGCTGATTAGTTTTTGCTAAAGATTGGGTGAGCTGTTTCTTCAATGAAAATTTATATGAGGATAAAGTTCATTGTCTCAATGAGCATCCTAAAATATTACAGTAAACAAAGTGGTTTAATTATAAAAAACCGTCAAAGTTTGGACTAATGGGCCGCGCTCTAACGTTCTTGTAGTTGAATTATTTACACATATCGAGTACTTCAACTTGCCTTAAGGCCAAATGCCACTTACACCTAGTTTTGTTTTGTTATAATGAGAATCTCATAAGAACATATTATGTGAACCAGTTGAGTAATTCTAAAATACAAGTTATTACAAAAGTGAAGGAATGTGTGGCATGCTCTTCCCAGTTTGTCACAGACATCAACATAAACATTTTGGCACACATATAACAATAAATGCACTAATCAATTAGTCATTAGCATAGCCTAAAGCCAAATTCTATGTCTTACAATTAATCTGAATACATGTACATCAATAAAGGTAAAAATAGGTACTCACTGACCACTTTGACAGATATACAAGAGGCGTCTCGACTGCAGGCCAACAAATGCCTCGTGGTCGGGCTAGAGCACTCGGAAACGATGTCATATTCTGACGTTGTTGCACAACGATAACACAAACGATATGGGAACGACTGCAAATTGAATTGTCAAATTATTAATGTGACAGGTAATAGACATTTGGCCCGTAGAGGCATCACACTTACCTGTCCCTCAGCGGTCATTACAAGTCTCAATAATATGATTAATATATTAATCTTGGATAGAAGTAAAAACACATTTACCATAGTTTCACATTTCGAATGTATTCAAAAACAATCGCACTGTTTTGATTTCAAAACTAACTCGATCGCGCGAAAAATCTAGACTGATTCGGGTACACATTAAATTTGATAATGTGTAATGTCATTTAAATACGGAAGCAATTTTGTGAATGCAAATCGTATTGCATTACAATCCCAAATAAACAGTCGTTTTAACATTTAGTTTTTTTGACAAATTTTCTTGCCAGGAATATTTTTTGCTGTTTCTTGTCAACTTTCATGAAACGTACACTCTTACTTGTTTATGGTAAATTTAAATATGCCTAATCAGAAAACAAATGTCCGACAAAAACAATTTTCATTTATTCAAGATTTGTCAAATAAGGCAATTAAAAAAGCTATCAATGTAATTAGCAATTTTGTTTTTACGCATTCTTTAAACAATTCCAGAAAGTGATAGAACTAATTTATTACGCCAATATACCAAAATAAAATAATTTAATAGTAATAAATTAATTTTCAAGCTAAAATTAACAAAAATTCATACCTAGTTAAATACACATTAAAAATCATATAATAAAAGTCAATATTGATCATTTTATTAAACAATTTTTAATAATAAATAATAAATAATTGAATTACGCAAATGAAGTAAACAATATTGCTAAAGAAGTGACAATTCCATTATAAGTGCCGAAGGACATTGCCTGATTACATAAAATGCCTTTACATGTGCTACAAGTAAAATTGGAACCTTCTGTGTACAAATCTTTCCTCCAATGTGCACAAGTTATATCACCAGGAATGCAGGTTCTATATATAGTGTAATTATTTGGTTCTAAAAAGAAATTATATTTATTCCACCAAACTGAATAAATTAAAATAAATGCAAGAAAAATATTTATTACTTTCAAGGATGACTTTGATACATTGGGATGTTCTATGACAACCTATAGTGTTTGTGTTGATGTATATTGGCACGTGGCAAGTGCTTCCACGAGTTTTTTTCTGGGTAGATACCTTGCAATGGTAGCAATAATATAATGGGTCGGATATTTTCCCGTAGTCATTCTAAAACAGAAGATTCCTAATGAATTTAATCAGTATCTAGTATTTAAGATTTTTCTCTGCTTCATTAAAATAAAAGATTTTAAAGAAATCACACGTTTTAATAATGATTATATGAAATGCCTTTTTTAAATATTTGTTAGAGTTGCACGTACAAATAATTCTACGAAATCTGGAACAATTTCGAAATCTTCATCAACAGCTTGTAGAGTATGTTCTATCTGAAACAATATCATGATTCCGATTACCACATATATAAACGCCATAACTGTCAAAGTAAATATTGTACACTGGCTTGTTTGGAAACAAAATGCAATCATGTTAATAAAAAGCTTCTGAAGCATATTTCTTGATCATTCAACTAAAATCAATCCGATCACTGTTATTTTTGCTTGAACTCGAACCGAAATTATTTAAATCAAAACCAAATCAAAAATATATTTCACCTATAATAATATTAAAAATTTCATTTTGTTACATCAAAAAATAGATTTAAATTACTTTATTATAACTTATTTCTTTAATCACCAAAAAGTTCATTTCATCAAATTAACTCTATAAAATCTCAGTATAAATTTTTGAGCCTTTTACCTGATAGTTTTAGATGTTTTCTTAAGACGCCTTCTATGTTGTGGTCCAGGCTTGTGTATTTCATCAGAGTGTTTGAAACCACCATTGCAATAATCAGAGTCACAACATAAGCAATAATATACGTAAAATCCTTGGAAAGCTAAATTTTTTCTGATATTGTCACATGTTTCTGTTGCAGATTCAGTATAACGATGGATAAAATGAAATTCATCCCCTGATAAATATTTGGGAGTTCTTACATAGTTTTAATAACATTTTAGATAAATTCTTGACTTCATTTATTAAAGTACATATTTTGAATTGAATTGTTTAACTAGTTTTACTCACTTTCTGCTCGAACTTCGAAGCATCTTTCACCCGATTCAATTGATTCCAGAGGCATATCCTTTTCGCAAAAACTAGGCCTAGTTATTGAAAGTGAATCAGGATAATCATTTCTGCACGCATAGCATAACACCTCGCCTTTGACTTGGAAATAAAAATAATAAAACCCACCATTTATTATATATTTCCTCACAGCATTTAAAAAAAATCGTTAAACTTACCACAGGAAATTTGAAGTATGTAAATCAGAAATAATACACCCGCCCCATGTATTATTTTCATTTTTATAATAAGCTAAATATTCAATTATTATAAAATATTTGATAAGTTCGTTTTAACTAATTGTCAGTTGTTTAAATGATTGAAAACGCATGCAAATAGACATATTATCGGTAGGTACTATTTTGTTTCTTATTATACATTAGAATAATATTTAAATTAGTTTTCGTTCCATTTTTTATTAAAATCCAGTAGTTCAAGATAATGTCTAGATCCACCATTGCAATAATCAGACGAACAGGACAAACAATAATAGACATAGTATCCTTCATATGCTAATTTTCGACGAATATCTGTGCACGATTCTTCTTTAGTGCCACCATAACGATTGATCAAGTGGAACTCATCTCCTAAAAAAACATATATCAAATATAATTATTTTGAAGTGTACAATACATCGGTATCGAATTACTTGCTTTGCCCCCGCACTTCGAAGCATCTTGGGGCCCAAACTATTTTATGCTGATATTCCGCAAAATCGCAATAGTTAGGTGAACGAATCAATATTGACGTGATATCGTTTCTGCATGAGTAGCAATTTGCTCCAAACACTGAATAATAAAACTGTTTTATTACCAATAAAATTATTATACATATTACCAATTACTTATATTTTTATACGAATACGATGTGAGCAGTACATTTGTTAAAAAAAAAACAAATGAATGGAACAAATTATAACACTTGACAATGTAGATTTGATTGCTTGTGTTTTCTGGCGATTAAAAGCGATTAAAAGCTCGATGATTTTTCTAATATAACACTACAGCAGTGCAAATTCACTTTTTTTAAACTCACCAATATCTGCATTTAAAAAACAAATCACAAATATATGCACAATATAAATAACTTTCATTGTGAATGATTAATGCTTCTTCTAATTGTAAACTACCTACACAATCATTGAATTAAAAACAAAAGCACTTTGCTTAATTTGGTCATTTGGTCTTGAAAAAACAGTTATTTAAAATCTGAAATATGGTCAGTATGCAGTAAATTAAACACTTACGTCGTAATTATATAATAATTATTTTATTTATAAACTATAAAAAAGTACTTTACAGAGGGCATAAATATTTTTGGTTGCAATATATTTTTACGTTATTATAATTTTCATATAAAATCACTTAATATTGCAGCATTCACGCCGAATTTTTTAGGGATAACACAGTTTATTCAAATAGCAGAACACTCACACTTTGATATTGATATTACATACTAAATTTTTATTTTATGCAGAAGTCAAAGGCAGTTCTTTCAAGATTTTGATAATATTCAAAAATAATATCCAGAAACTTTTGGTTTTTACATAAAATAAAATATGATATCTCCAAACTTGAAACATCTCAAGGCCAATTGTATTATGCCAAAAACATTGTAAATTTTCACTATCGTGAAATGATAAGTATTAATAGGAATAAATATTAAATAAGTATTTCATGAAATAATTTACAATGCCAAGAAATGGAAATATGATCATGTGGGCTATTTTCTTCTAAAAAGTCCTGCAATAAATAAAAATGCTAAGAACATGGCTATTAAATAATATTGCATTGAGTACAGTGTATTTTAACATATACATAAATCATGCATATGTATAAATCACCAAAGTGCACAGTGGCACACATTAGATTTTTCATCTCAATCAAACCCAGAGTACTCGAATATCGTCCGATTTCAATGTGATGCGTTCATTTGTCTTATCATATAGAATTGTATTTCCTGACGTCGAGGAGTTCCACCTTTGGTGGTCGTTAACTGAAGTTCTTTTGGGAGTTTTTTCAGGACTTGAGTTGGAAGAATCTAACGTTCTTTCGAAATAACTAGACCGGCGGTTGGAAATTGAATCTCTGCCATTGGCAGAATACTGATCGAAACTTAGTCTTCTATCTACAGTTGATGATCTATCAAAGCTCGTTGATCTACGATCGATAGTCGAAGCACGTTCGAAACTTGTTCTTTGCTCTATACTTGAATCATCATCGCCGCTCTTATCTAATGGAAACGAACTACCCTTCTCGAGCTGATTTATCGATCGTTGGTCCAAACTCAGTCTTTTATCGAAATTCATAGATTTCCTCTTCAACGTATCGTCGCGGTGCACTATCGTCCTTGATTCATCGGAGGACGATGAAAGAGACGAAGAATTTAATACGGCAGTGGAATTCACGAGCGGCAATCCGATTTCGTGAAATGAGTTCATAGATGAAAAACCACTTTCATTTTCAGTAGAACTTGATGAGGATGATGCTTCCATATTATTCGTTGCATTACTCACGCCAACACTCGGACTGCAACCGCGGATGAGCTTTCCACTGCCTAAAGGAATACCAGAACCCAGGCGACGGACGAAGTCCTTTTTACTGGCAGGGATATGGATTGAAGCTCTGTTAACAGAAGATTAAATGTCGTTGTTTGAATTGATCACGTACATCTTGAAATATGCTTAAATATTTATTTAGTAAAGCTTACTACTATTAATATCAAACAACAATATTAAAATTATAAGTTTCAAAATCTTTCGAGAAACAAATAGTTGATAATATCCATGTACGCTTGAAAATGTCTCAGTATATCAACACTGCAAACAAGCAATTATTGTAACATTGTTTCCCATAGCATCATTTGCTTTGATTACAAAACCCGCGCCCGTAATCTAGGTGGTTAAACATTAAGGTAGGAGGTATAGTAAATAATTATCATAAATTAGTTTATAATCGCCGTGTCTGACTAACCTGACCAAACGACAATCACCATCCTTGGAGGTCGTCGAATTGGAATCATCGGATGAGGAAAGGCGCGATTTCTGTAAGCTGCCCACGCGGGTGAATGCGCTCGATAAACTGCTGTTGGACGTTGGGTGAGCTGTAAAATATATAAAATTAGATTATTTCCTACTGCTATATTTGGTTTAACACAAAAATGTACTAATTTGTCATATTTAAATGAGACATGTGTTGGTGGTTTGAATAAATTAAATAGTAACAAACCTTAAACAATACTTATATAAGAACAGAACTTAAAAACTATCACGAATAAAATAGAAAATAAGAGGATTATCGCGATCCAATACGAACCAACCTGTTACAGACGACCCTATCGACGATGCTGATGAAGAGCTGCTCTGTCTTCGCTCCGGAGTCGACGTTCCACAACATATAGCCGGTAACCTTCTATCGTCAGCCGTTGTCAATTGTCGATGATCATCTGATAAAATTTGTCTGTCATCTGCCGAAAGAGGTCGATCTGACAAGAATCGTGTGGGTCATGCTGGCTCCCGCTGTTAGCCAAGGAGCTCCTGTTTGGAGAAGAGAAGTTGCCAACCGGTGGAGACGTAAGGCTTCATCAGCTATGCGCGCCGGGTCTAATTCGCGGGGCACAGATACTGCACGTCTGGGACGACGCCTGGGGAAAAGATAAATGATATATAGATAAATGAATACCATATCAGTAAAATCTCTACATCCTAAACCTATTTTCTTATTTTTAAAATAATAATTATAACCTAATAATTACAATATTTAAAAAAACAATACACGTAAGCATGGGGGTAGGGAGTAAGAGCTTTGCTTACTTTTGCTGACAAGGGGGATGGGGGGGGGGGAATAATTTGTAATAAATCTGCTTACGTAATACTTGAACTGTTACTAATTTTTAATTAAAATTCTATTCATTATATGTGTTTGATTAGCGATCTTTGCACATAAATATGAAAATAATTTACACTAAATATTTAATTTTTTTTTCTTTTCAAAGTACTCATGAGATTAAGTTACAAGTATCACTAATGACGCAAGCAATTATTTATTTATTCAGGTAACTATACAAACGAATTATGGCATTAGCGCCATAAAAGCAGCGGCGATATCACAATAGAAAAGGATTTTTAATACCTTTTGACTGTTA